>NC_046157.1:19143450-19290950 GCF_011064425.1 Rattus rattus
GGACCATAGTGGAGAGTCAAAGACTCCCAGACCCTGAACATTCCTCACAACCCTCCCTCCATGTTGTTCACCCACATTCCCCCAAAGAATGTTCCAGCCAGGATACAAATTGGAGCTGAAATACAAGAGAAATAAAAAAAGGTGTGTGTGTGTGTGTGTGTGTGTGTGTGTGTGTGTGTGTGTGTGTGTGTGTGAGAGAGTGTGTGAGAGAGAGAGAGAGAGAGAGAGAGAGAGAGAGAGAGAGTGTTCTATGCACAGCCAGCAGGACGCTATGACTTGGATTATTTTCGGGATCTAATGTTTCTAATGTGCAAGGGGAGGAAATGAGAAGTAAGTACAAATTCCCAGGGCCAGCAGGCTGGAAATAATTCAGAACGCTGTGTTCTGTGTCAAGGGGGCAGGGAAGCAACACACTTCCTTGCCCTGAGCCCAGTCAACAAGAGGTGGAGAGCTTTGCTAGTTTAGGTCTGGGGAGGAGGGGAGGAGACCAGTGGCACCAGAGCCTTTCTCCAAAGAAAGCAGGAAATTACAAACTGCCCAGTAAGGACCTTGCCCTCTTGGCCTCCTGGAAGGTAGCAGCTCTTTTTGAAATCTCCCTCCCAGTGAAAAAGGCTGAGACAACTGAATCCCACAGAGACTCGACACAGCCCTCCAGCAGCCTGCCCAGTCCTTGGTTATTTACCACAGCAGTGGTAAGGGCATGTGGAAGGTTACACTTGTCCTTAGGCCCTTGAGCTGCTCTGTAGGATGCTGGCACATGTTGCTGTCTCTCCTGTGTGGCAAGAAGTCTCTAAAAGGCTGTGCATGGTTGTATTTGCTAGTATGTATGAGTGGGTGAGCATTTGCCAGAACACATATGCACGTCTCTTTCCCTCTTTCTCTTCCACCCCTGTGCACATGTGTGTGTGGGGGGTGGGGGGAGTGCTAGTGGGAGTAGCATTGGCCTAAAAAAGAATGCCATTTTCTGGTGCTGCCTACCATTCTTTCTCCCAGGCAAAAACTCTCCACATCACTGTGCCTTCACTTTTCTACCTGCAGGGCAGGGCTCAGACTAATGCCTACCTATGCCTTACCAGAAGAAGCAAATGGTAGACCAAGGGATGGACCACCAACTGGGTGACTTTGGGTGGGTCACTTCTCTGTTACAAATTTTTCTATGTGAAAGGAAGGGTTGGACCAGAAAACCTCTAAGGTTGTGGGAGTGAGAACACTTTCAATGCTGACAGTCAACCACATATCATGAATTAGCATTGTGATTACTACAAAAGCACTTCACTTTGACAAATGACTGTAGAGTTGGGCTACTGCTGGCTTCCAGGACGCTGGGCTGGAGGTCAGGGGAAGAGAAGGGACAATGGGCCCATGTCCTGTACAGAAGGAGAGCAAGTGGAATTTCTCTGTAACTGACCACTCTGATTCTGGCCACCCCACTTTGGGTTCTGCATTGGGCTCTAGGGAGTGATCAGAGCTATTTATAACTTGGAGTGAAGACTCTGCCCAGCAATAGGGCATCCTGGGATGCCTTGAAATGCGAACATGGCTAACAGGGAAAACGATTCTCAAGACCACATGCACACAGCCCTTCCCCAGGGACCTGAGGGAGGCCTACAGTGAAGTCCTTCACCCATTGGTACCCCCCCATGTATCTTCACTTGGCGTGATTAAAATGAAAGCTACGTTGCTTTATTTGTATAGAATTCCGAGAAAATAAAATGCAAACATGTGCATTTGAATAGGATAGGAAGTATTTCTGATCCTGTGTTTACCAAGGAATAAGACATGGCTTGGCGAGGTGATAGCACAGCGGTTAAGAGCACCGACTGTTCTTCCGAAGGACCAAGGTTCAATTCCCACCCCACGTGGTGGCTCACAACCTCCTGTAACAACCTCAGCTCCAGGCAATCCAGCACCCTCCTCTGTACTCTGTGGGTTTGAGAGATACACAGGCATGCATGCAGGTAAAACACTCATACACAAACTATAAAGTAATAAATTAAATTAAAAAGACAAACTCCTAGGTGTGATTCAAAGCAGATAGTAAGTGGCTTGGCTATGGAAGGTGACAAGAGAGGATTAATGGCCTCCCCTAGGACACTAGAAACAATCACTATCCTCTGGGGGACTTTAAGGATAGATACTGTTTTCAAGACCCTTTCCTGTGGAGGCCTCCCCTTCCCCTCCAACTCAGCAGGTGTGACCTCAACATGACCTCCTTTGACTTTACCCAAGGGCACTACACAACCCGTTTGTTTATAAGGACCCCATGAGTCTATATCTTAACTCCCAACTTCTCTTAAATATCAGTCCTTAATTTTGTCTCACTAGAAGTTATCAGAAATCATTTGAAACAAGTCTATCTATGCACAAGTGTGCTGGTTTTGTTAACTTGACCCTATCTTAGACACACGGGAAAATGAGTCTCGATTGAGGAGTCGCCTTCATCCACCTTGTCTGTGTACAGGTACGTGGGGCATTTTCCTAGCCAGTTGTTGATGCAGGAGGACCCAGAGCATGATGGGTAGTGGCTCTGGGTTGTATAAGGAAGTTGGTGAGCAAGCCATTTCTCAGTTTTCTCTACCGTTTCTGCTTTGATTCCTGCCTCCAGGGCCCAGTCTTGAGTTCCTGCCCTGGTTTCCCTCAGTGATGAACTCTGATACAGGAGCATAAGATGAAATGAACCCTCTGACCCCCAGTTCTTTTGTTAATCTTCTATCCCAGCATCAGAAACAAACAAGGACAGTAAGAGAGCATCCAAGCCACGTCCCATGGTTTCAGCAGGGCTGCAGTGGGTGAAGACTACACCAGGAGTTCAGTCATGCAGAAAGAAATAAAGAAACTGCCACTGTGGAAGCAGGGGGCACTCAGTGGCCAGGCACCTTCTCCGCAACCCCCCATTACATTCATTAACCCTCTTGGCAGAGGCTTGGCTTTCTAAAGCTGAAAGTTACTTAGGAGATTATCTAAAAAAAAAAAGTTTGTTACTCCCCACCATCCCAGAATACAACAATGCTCTAAGAGGACCTATTGCAGTTACAAGGGGAACATGGAGAACAAAACAGCAAACGGATGGTATTTCAGAACTGTTGAACTATGAAAGGAAAAGGGTTTCAATATTATCCAGTGTGGCAAGTCTCAGGGGAAGGCAGCAAGTGTTTGGAGCGTGGGACTTTATCAAACTGCTGTGGAGATCTGGATGGGTCTCCTCAATAGGTTTCTCTGTATCTCAGCTACCCCCTCTCCCTCTGCCACAGCTACCACAGCTGCAAATTGGCCACGCCATATTGTCACCCCGCGGAAGATGTTCCTGTTAAGGGGATGTACTGAACACGGCAAATCCAACATGGGAGCAGAAGGCAGATGGTACTGAGTTGTCCCAAGTCTGTTTTGTTGAAATATAAATGGAGGTCAGAGGTGAAAGAGAAGCATAAGGTGTCACAATTGGTCACATGCAACCCGGGACAAATGCTAAGTGTCGTTCAGCACACCTCTATTTCTACAGTGACATGGCCTCATAAATGTGAAGAGAATGTAACCGTGCAAAAATAAATACACAACCAGGCATTTGAAAATCACGGCCGCGGAAGAGATGGAGGTCTTGCCTTATTTCGGGCACTTCCAAAGTACGTGTTTATATATGAAACAAATAGAACATGTGAGGTAAAGCAAAATAATCTTCTGGTTCCAAAACTAGGAAGTCCCACTAGGTCACTGCTTGGAAATTCTGCCAGAATTAGGAATATTCATTTTCTTCTCCGAGGAGCAGTAAAACTAGGCTGACTGGGGAGGCCTCAGGACGGCCCTCTTTATTCAGAAACAAGTAGCCATGGTTTCCCAATCATTTAGTCAGTTGTATCAGGGATTTTTCTAAGCAAGTTCCCTCCCCATGAAGATGGGAAGAGCAAGGACCTTCCTCAGATCCAAGGGCAGGAGGTGAAACAATGGCAGTTGTTTCCTGATACTTCTTGTGGGCCAGCTTCTAAGTGGGCATTGTGAAGTGACAATGGCTGCCATCACACAAGACTGAGGCTTCCTATGGTGTGTGGGAGGTAGGCCTTTGATTTAAGATTCCCTTCCAGGTCTCACATGTTAATTATTACCCAAGGCTCTGAGGAAGCAGCATCCAGAGAAGAACCTCCCCTGTAAAGCATCCACCCTTTTCCCTTCTGTAAGTCATGAACATGGCTACTGACCTTTGATTCTACACACAGCCCACCTCAGGAAGAGGGCCACCCTTCTCTTGGGTTATAGGCTATGGTCATGTGGCATACATTTTCGTCACATGGGACCCACAGTAGCCAGGGCCACATGTGTCTAAAAGCAGAGCTGTATAGAGTACCATAATCTGTGTCAGCATAACAAGTAGCAAGTGGGTCTGTGTTGTTCTGTGAACACAGTGATGTGTGGGTCCATTAGTTACAGACCAGAGGGTGCTGGGCTGAGGCAGAGTGGTTCATCTCCCAGCATCGCAGGCTAGTTAAATCATCTCGGAATTACCCAGCACTCCCAGCTTTCTTATTAAGGCCTCTCCATCACTCCTGAGTTCTGACGTTCTCTCCTCCCTGGGAACTCCTGAACACAGCAGTTATGCCCAGGGCAGTTCAGGCCACAGCAGACATTAAATAAGAGTAGAGGGAGGAGGTGTTTAAAGCAGTGGTTCTCACCCTTCCTAAGGCTTCCATCCTGTTATACAGCTCCTCAAGTGGTGACCCCAACCACACAATTATTTTTGCTGCTACTTCACAAGTGTCATTTTGCCACCGTTATGAACCATAATTTACATATCTGTGTTTTCTGGCATGTTTCTTAGGTAACCTCCGTGAAAGACTCATTCAACCCCCAAGAGGGTCGAGACCCACAGGTTGAGAACTTCTGGTTTAGCTACTGAGCATGCATGGTGATGGCTTCAAAGTGTCTCCTCACGTCTATTTCATCAGCCTATACCTTACATACGTGCTTTGTCATAGATCAGCTAAGCCTCAAATCTGTTTGGACATGCAAAGGAGCAGGTGCTGATATATCTGTTTTGTTTATTGGCTAGTAGGCTATGTGGGGGTGGAAATTCCAGCCTATACATCTTCACCAAAGTAACTCATTCATGCTCAGGACCATTTCTCTGCACTCATAATATTATAAATGGAAAAGGAGAGGGGATGCTTGGTGACACCCATAGGGTAGAACCCTCCCCCTCTTCCTCTAAGACTTGTAATACAGGGGGCTGTCACATGGGTCAGGAAAGGTGGTAGGAGACTGCTTCATTCTCTAAGGAGGGTTGGGGAGTGGAGAGCCACCAGCCTATTATTCACGCCTTGAGGGCAAGTGGCCACCTCACAAGGCCAGAGGAGAGACTCTGTCCCCACCCCTGTTCCAAAAATAGGAACGGAGTGGTCAGTGAACTTAACCGACTGCCAAAAGCTTCCCAGATCTGGAGAGGCTTCACTGCCCTGCGCCCGCCCTGCTAGGAGGCTGAGGTACAGCCCGTACAGGAACTATTTCCTGTGCCCTTGTTTAGATGTGGATGGGCACACAGCCCTTCCTCCAAACCATCACCCTTCTGACCTCTGTCAAAAAGCACCAAATAAGTCAAAGGCTGAGGCGCTTAGCTCCACGTGGATCTTCTCAGTTCATCTGGACGCAGCTCTAAAGCACTGTTGTTCTCCCGGCTCCACAGCCAGCACGGTTTTTTTGTGGTGGCTGAGTCAAAGTTCGAGCAGTGCCTCATCACTGACGCAAAGTGGCCACCCCTCCCCCACCTCTATTCTGTTTTTAATATTCTCTTTCTCTGACTACCCCTACACAATGCACAAATGTGCGTTCATATACATGCACAAATACACTCCTTTCTCTTTTAAGTGTGATTTGCTGTATGTGTAGGAGTGTTTGGCCCGCGTGTGTACGTATGTGTGTTGGGTGTGTTCGGTGCCCAGAGATCAGAAGAGGATGTTGGATCCGCTGGAAATGAACTGACGAACAGCTATGACTCCTCACGTGGATGCTGGAATCAAACCTGAATCCTCTGAAAGAACAGCTCAGGCTCTTAATCCTTGCTCCCTCTCTCAGCCCCCTTCTTTCTCTATCTAAGGCGTGCGTGTACACCTCAGAAGACAGGTTCGAAACCGACTTCATGGACTTAAGTTCAGTGATAGTGCACTTAAATGGGGGAACACCTTTGTTCCCGCTAATGTCTGGCTGAAACACAGCAACCCTTTCCGTTATGAACACAGAAAACTAACTATCCAGAGTCAATGAAACAGTTTCTTGGCTACCAGCAGCACCGTGAGCATTTCCGTATGTAGTGTATGTAGAACATACACTAGGGTATGTTCTAAAATGCTATCCATGTTTAGCATGTCTCCAAGTTAGGGTGGCTCCCGGGCTTCAAGTAGATCTTGTGTTTGTCACATTAATAAATACATAGTTTTTTTTTTAGTAAGTTAATAGTGTATTTTATTTGCTTTACGAGCCTATGTAATTTTTTCTCATATTTAAAAATAGTACTGTGATGAGTCCATTGTTTCACCAGAGCAGAGGTCCGTGGAGGAGGAGGAGGAGCTGAGGAGCGTTCATTAGAAGGTGTGACTTGGGGAACAAAAGCGATGACTCAGTGGGTAAGAGCCCTTGCTGCAGAAGGATGAGGTGCCCAGTTCAGGTCCCATGCCCATGTGAAAAGCCAGATGTGGCCATGTTCATGCCTGTAACCTGAGAGCTACAGGGAGCAGAGACAGGGGATCCTTGAGACTTCCAGGCTAACAGCCTAGTCAGAGAACCTGTCTCAAAGGAAAAGGGAAAAACCATAGAGCTAGACACTTGATATTTTCCTCTGGCCTTTGTGTGTATGCACAGGGTTGCACAACCACACACAGGCAAAGGTACATGCACATAGCTGTATCACATGTGCGCACATGCACACACATACACACACACACATGTACACGCACACGCACATGCACACGAATACACACAAACAAGAAAGTGGAACTAGAGAACTTATTCAGAATGTCGATGCATTAGCCAACCGACTAACCAGTGGTATTCATTGTTAGCATGGGGAGATCCCTGAGGATAGACAGACAGTAGAGTTGCTGGAGGAGAACTCGGGTAAGCTGTGAAGGCCAACTAAGATACTGACCCTGTTTAACCAGCAGTGCGATCCTGGGCAAGCTGATCTGAGTCCTTTTTACCCAGGAATACTCTTATGCAGTTCTTGGGAGTATGCACTGGGAGGCCCTGTGCGGAACAACAAGCACTGGTGAGCCAAAGGGACTGCAGCTGGCTTTCCGAGGGCAGCCTCCCCTACCTGAGAACTTCAGAAGACAACGTGTATTATTTTGTCTTTGAGGTGGACGTTGCTGGTGTTCTGGGAAAGCCTTCCATAGCTTTAAGCTACAGTGATTTCCTGAAGAGTTCTAAAATCCAAAACAAACCTAGGCAGATGTGAGTTCTCTCATCCTGTCCTGTCTCTGGCTCCCTGACATAACCACCCAGGAGCATAGGAGATCTCAGGTGGAAAGGTTTCAAATCTCCCCAGCACTTAACTAAGTATCTGTTTCTGGCTTTACCAGGAGCTGGCTCCTGGCCTGACTTCTTGTCACTCAAGGGGCAGTGGTACATGGATTCTGTGATCTAGGCAAGACAGGAGGGATCAGTCCCAGGTGGCCACACCCCTGGGGCAGAGGACTGGAGAGGGTCATTTTTGCATGACTCAAGAGAGAACCAAAGTTTACTATAGAAATGGATATGAATTACTTCCAAACTATATGAATTGATTTTCTTGTGATCATGAAAGATCAAAATATACATCAAAATTAAAAAACCAATCACAAGTTTAAAATGTGTGTGTGTTTAAAAAGTGTGTGTGTGTGTGTGTGTGTGTGTGTGTGTGTGTGTGTGTGTGACATGTACTATTTAGGGCAGAGTGGTCAAACCTTAAGTGTTGTTCCTAAAGAGCTAAGCTGTCCTTCTTGTTTTTTGATACTTGGTCTCTCATTGCTTATTAGATGAGGCTGTGTAGTCACTCAAATTCAGGGATCTTACCTGTCTGTATGTCCCTGGAGCTGAGACTGCATCATGTGCCACCCTGCCTGATATTTTATGTGAGTTCTGGAAATCAAGCTCAAGTCTTCAAACTTGGAAGGTAAGCCCTTTATCTCCCAAGTTCCCTACGCAGGCAGTAATATAGGCTCTTACAAACCTGTGTCAGACACTAAAATGTACAGGGTCCCAAGGGAGGCCACAGTATTACTAAGAACACCATGTATTTAGGTTAAAGTCACACCTAGAAAACTAGTAAGAGGGAAGGAGCTTGTGTCCCCTTTTCTTGAAGGACACTTGGTAGCAACCCTTTTTAAAGCTCCACTTCAGCTTAAAGAGAACGGAGAGAAGATACTTCGTTGTGTTCTCAGCAAAGAGACTCCAGATGCCTTTATTCTTTCATTTTTCATTCCCATATCTGACTTTTCCATGACAAAGGAAAAGCTTTGAAACTGTACTATTGTGAAAATGGCATCTTCTTTGCAAAAAGGTGCTTGAAAAAGATGTGTTACAGCACGGAGAGCCTGGAGCTTAGAAACAGAAGACAGGCTCCACAGGTCAGCTTTGTGTCCAGACAGACACCATCACATGCCTCACGGGACCAAAGGGCTCCACGGAACAAGATGGAATCTTTTCTTGAAATACTCACTGAAAGGAAAGTCGACTATGGAAACAATGATGGTTGGTAGCATTACTGCTGTTTTGGCTGGGCAGCTCCGTCTCCTTGCCCATCACAGGCAGGGGGTGTTGTCTAACAGCACCCATGTGAACATCGACTGCACCAGATTACACTGCTTAGCTATTCCACCCATAAAAGGGAACCATGGTGGCCCACTTACCTCTTAGGACTCTGAAGAGGGTTGAAATGAGTTAATCTTATATACATCCCTAAGAACAGAGCCTGGCTTACCATAACTACAATGTAAGGGCAAATTTTAATAATCAGTGGTCAATGGCCAAGTATGAGATCGAGGTAAGTTTAAACTAGCTGGAACTGTGAAACCAATGGGCATCTTTTCCAAAGGATTTCCACCAAATTTCTTCCATCAGAGGTTTGGTTCAACAACCCCCAATGGTTCCCCCCGTAAAGCTGTGCCCCTCCTACCTTCTCGGCATCCTGCTCGAAGAGCCGCAGCTGGAAGCACTGATCCAGCTTGAGCTTTCGGACGTGCCACATCTGGTGCAGGTGTTGTCGGGTGGAATGCAGCTTGTCCAGGAGGCTGGTGATCTTGGGTACAAGGCTCTGGAAGTCGGCACTTCCTGGGATGCAGTTGCGCCCTGAGAAGCCATCACTGCAGCGGATACACTGCAGTAGCCGCTGCCCCTCCCGGTCCAGCTCTTCCACGGGGGCCTTCAGCACCTTTTTCTTAAGTTGTGTGTGCTCGTCGATAAGCCTCCGAGAGCCCTCCACATCCACAGGGAACTCCTTCCGGGCCAGCATCTCCTGCAGGTCCTCGAGGCGTGAGAGCAGGTGGACCGCGCTGTTGAAGAACTCCTCCAGGGAGAGGCGCAACTCAATCCACTCCTCGTGGTTGTAATCCAGGGAACCGTCAAACTCTTCTGTCAGCTGGGAGGGGTCCACCAGCTTCGTGAGGCCCTCCACAGACACCATGCTCGTCTGGGAAGGAAAGACACAGAAAGAAGACACAGTAGTGAGGGTTAGTGGGGGAGACACCCAGGCAGAAATAGGCAGGAAGAAGACAAGGACAGGTCCAGGCAATTAGAACCACAGCCTGACTCTGGGAGGGTGAGAGAGAGTCAGCCAGGATCAGCGGGCTCAATGGATGGCTGATTGCTTCAACACACCTCTTCACCTGACCACATTCATACCCAAGGACAGACAGCCCTTCTGTTCCGTCATCAGCCCTCCTCCACAGCCTGAGTTTACCACAGCTGGGCCTTCAAATCTATAAACAAAAGCTGGATGAGAAACTAATCCAGCATCTGGCCTGGGATATGGGGGCCGGTTTTCTATAACAAGCCCAAGCTTGTGGCCAGAATACCATCATTGGTGGATTAAACATTGTGGTTAGTCCTTAAGTGGGCTGCAAGTATTTCAAAGACAATCTCTGTTGACCAAACTCCCCTGGTTCTCTCAGCACATTGAACTGGGGATAGGTAACACTTGGGCCTTCTATTTCCTCTGTGAGGAAAACTTGAATTACAAAGTGGAAACTACTATGTCCAGGAACGATCGTACAAGCCACTGTCCTATTCATCAGTAAATACCTTCTGCTGCCCACACAGCTTTGAGCTTCTCTCTCTGGTGAAGAGGCTATGAAGGGAAGATGTGGATGATAACAGGACTTCCTTTCACTCATCAATTTCATGATTTAGGGCAAGCTATCTAAGTTTTCAGGGACCCAGTCCCCTTCCCTGCACAGTAGAGCCATAACAGGTTGAAACCCCTTATCTATAATCACAAATCTGATTAAACGTGTCCACGTGTGGCCACTACATAGGAGCCAGGCATGGAGTAGGTGTTCCATCCTCACTCGCTGTGGTCATGTGAAGGCCTGCATCTAACTAGCTAGATACTAGTGAGTATCTAACATACGAGCCTGTAAGAGCAGCCTGACCCTGCATCTTTTGCTGTCTGAGAATCTCCCTTTCCCCCAAACCCAACTGAGACACAAGAGGGAGCTTCATGAAAGCAGGGATCTCATACCTGACTGCTCAGCTTGAGGTAACAAACACACCCGCCACTAGACACTCTGACTTCATTAGACCTGAGAGGGTAGCTTTAAATGCAGCCAGTGGCGAAGAATCCTGCTACTAGATGTCTTGGCTACTCCAAAGCATGGCATCTGGACCAGCAGGATTGGTAACATCATCCTAGAGCCTGTCAGATGGTTTGTGTGCATTAACGTTGAGAATCCTTACTCTGGAGCACGGACTCTTTTCAGTGTGGCTAGGCTTCCTGCTTCTAGGAAGTTTTACAGTCAAGTCCCGTTCGCTGTTCACTGAGTGACAGCCACAGACCAAGCCTCTACAGTCCCTTACCCATCTCAGGCTGCCTTATTCTGAGATAGGATTTCCATCCGCTGTTTGGGTAAGACCACTACTTGCCTTGTTTCCCCAAGGGGAGTTACCAGCCATCTGGGTTGTACTTTCCTGGTTTAGGAGGGAGGGACAATCTTGCTCAGCTTGGGGTACAGAGGGTCACAGAGTGGGCAAGGCAGCTACACAGAAGCAAAAGTCTACAGATTTCTAGAACTATTCTTCAGCTTGTAAATGTGTAGGCTTGTTGTGGCCACCTCTGCATAAACAAACCAAAACATTGCAAGTGTTTTTCTGTGGGACTTGGAGCTTTTGGTAGGGCCCTTGGAGAATATGATGTTTTACTGTCTTTTTTTTTTTTTTTTTTTTTTTTTTGTACCAAGACAATTTTCTTGGACTATTAATAGAGAGTGAGAACTTCCACAGTCAAGAGGTTAAGCCATTTGTACTCGATTTGCAGCCAACTGAGGCCACCACCCCAACACATACGCACCCCTAATCCTTGGGGACAGAGCTCTAGAATAGGAAACTCTGAAAGATTAAATGCAGCTCAGACTTTAAAACAATCTGCTCTCCCCCCCCCCAACTCTGGGCTCAAATTTGGCTAGAACAAGAATGTTTAAACCTCTGATTTAATCTTATGTGTCGTCATTATGAGGTCTCAAGGACTCATATGCCCTCCAGAAAATTTAGTTTAAAAACAACATGCTTTCATGGACACATATGTCATCCTTGAGAGAAGATAGAAAAACATGAATAAAATAAAGCTCCCCATTTTCTAGTCACTTTAAATAGACCACTGCAAACAACTCCATTTCTCAGTCTCTTCTTTGTGGAGATAGATAAAAAAAAAATTCAAGGGGTGAAGAGAGGACTTAGCAGTTAAGAGCACTGGCTGCTCTTCCAGAGGTCCTGAGTTCAATTCCCAGTGACTGCATGATAGCTCACCACCATCTGTAATGAGATCTGATGTCTGCCTCTGGCATGCATACAAGAATATATATACTCGTATACATCAATCAATCAATCAATAATAAATAAATAAATCTTTAAAAAAATCCAAGATCACACTGTTCAAATTATTTTATAATATACCTTTTAAAGATGATATACCATGAACATTTTGTAATATTTTTAATTATTTCAATAGCTTTATAAGGTTTCTATAACATAGCCATCAAAATTAATGGATTGTTAGTAAAAGAAATCAACAGATGCATATACATGTTAATACATGTACATATGCATGTATATTATATATACATATATGTACATATACAGTGTAGGAACATATATTATATATACACATACATATAATATATACATATATAACAATACTATTACAAAAATGAACATAGCGAACATCTCTATTAGCACATTGTTTGTAGTTTTAATTTGTTTTACTTTTTGTTTTGTTTCATAAGAATGGTTTTCCAGAAGAATTACCAGACCCACGGATATAAACTCTTAAAAAGTTTTGATAGAATTGCAACACTGCTGTCAGAAATACTTGTGCCATATACACTCCCATCAACAGTATACAGAATTGTACAATGGTGTTGTGCACTTGGGACCATTTCTGGAGCCTCCAATTCGCACCAAAATGTAACTGGTGTAAGACTGAGATGGTCAAGGAATCTGCAAATCTCAGCCTTTGACATATTTGGCCATTACAGACGAGGACGGAAGTGTTAAAGGTACTGATCGCACAGAGGAGCAGAAAGAGGACGACAAGGGCTGTGCCTCACCTCAAAGATGAACTTGGAGCTGCCAAAGTTGGTCTTCTGCTTCTGCCAGAAGTTGTCAGGCTTGATGATGAGGGCCACATGGATCTCAGCGGGAAAGGCTTCCTGCAGCGTCTTGAGGAGGGGCTTGATGAGGTCCCACTTGGAGCCCCGCATGTCGATGATGACGGTGAAGCCACGTTTGCAAACGTCCTCGCTGTGGGGAGATCATAGTTAGACCTGGTCACTGGGTAGCAGAGACATACATACACAGGTAAAAAAATATGTATCAGGAGACTCGCATCTTCCCAACATGGATCACCCTCTCAACTTTTGTCAGAAGACATCTGTGTGTACGTCCATTTTCCTAACCAACTGAAAGGGGCAACCCCTTCGGCATGCATTAAGGTTTTGTCTTTTGTTGTCTATTGTAATGTTAAGTGTGTGTGTGTGTGTGTGTGTGTGTGTGTGTGTGTGTGAGTGCACGTGCACTCCAACACTTAAGAGTCCACACGTAGCCTCTGGGACTCTGCCCCCAAGTTAATTCTGATTGGTGAATAAAGATGCCAGAACCAATAGCTGGAGATTAGAGAGATAGGTGGGGTTGAGTTTTAGTGGGCTTGGGTGAGAGGAGAGAGGATGGGAAGCTGCCATGGATCAGGTGTAGGTGATGGGGGAGATGTACAGAGGGTCAGGAAATTGAACAGAATTGTGTAGCGATGGGGGATGGGGAACTGAGGGTAGCCACCAGAATGTCCCAGATGCCAGTAAAGCAAGAGGCTCCCAGGACCCAACGGGGATGACATTAACTGAAATACCCAACAAAGGGGAGAGAGAACCGGTAGAGACCACATAGAGAGGTTAGGCACTGTCCCCATTTGAGGGATGGGGTCACCCACCCTTCTCAAAAATTTTAACCCAGAATTGCTCTTGTCTAAAGGAAATACAGGGACAAAGTGTGGAGCAGAGACTGAAGGAAAGGCCATCCAGAGACTGCCCCACGTGGGGATCCATCCCATATGCAGCCACAAAACCCAGTCACTATTGCCAAGAAGAGCTTGCTGACAGGAACCTGATATAACCGTCTCCTGAGAGGCTCTGCCAGAGCCTTACCAATACAGATGCAGATACTCTCAGCCAACCATTGGACTGAGTATGGGGACCCCAATAGAGGAGTTAGGGGAAGAACTGAAGGAGCTGAAAGGGTTTGCAACCCTATAGGAAGAACAACAATATCAACCAACCAGACCCCCGGAGCTCCCAGGGACTAAACCACCAACCAAAGAGTACACACGTGGGGACCCACGGCTCCAGTCGCATATGTAGCAGAGGATGGCATTGTCTGGCATCAGTGGGAAGGGAGGCCCTTGGTCTTATGAAGGCTTGAGGCCCTGGAATAGGGGACTGTCAGGGTGGGGAGGCAGGAGTGGGTGGGTGGGTAAGGGAGCATCATCATAGAAGCAGGGGGAGGGGAATGGGATAGGAGGTTTGCAGGAGTGAAACCAGAAAGGGGGATAACATTTGAAATGGAAATAAATAAAATACCCAATAAGAAATTAAAATAGACCATGAGGGAGGGAGGAATGGAGGGACGGAGGGACAGAGGGACGGAGGGACGGAGGGATGGAGGGACGGAGAGAGAGAGACCGCTGCCAAGGGGGTAGGAGCAAAGGGTAGGAGCCCATGTGGGCTGGCCAATTAGCGCTCAGAGCAGTCCAGATGGACCATAGTATATAGTGAGTGATGGTTTAGGGTTATCAATGAAAAGTAGATTCTCACAGCATGGAGGGCAGGCAGCTGCCCAGCTATTGAGCTGCCTAAGGTGTATTTAAAAATAGAAAGACCGTACGTTGATGTGCTTTCATCCTGGGACATGAATGGTTAAAGGCAGGTAGAAACCCTGCATCAAGATTTTCTTAAATAATTATTTACTTCATCCCTCCTGGGCTCAGTTCTTCTGAGCCAGGGCTCCAGCATCTACTTCCCCTCAGCACTTAGCAAATACCTACATCTTCTCTAACAGTCGGTCGCACTCGGAAGTTTATCAGGTGCTCAGACTGCGCCTGATTTCTCTTTTGGTTTTGATTTCCCCTTCTCTTTCCTAGGAGGAACCATGATTCCTCATTTGAGTTAGAACCCCCAGAAGATAGGGTTCTCTGCTGCTCCTTAAAGATGACGACACGCCTTCCTGGTGCCCACCCGAGACAGACACTGGGACACTTTACCACCCATACAAACTGGACCAGGGCATCTTCTCCAGTGAATGGCTCTAGGCCGGTTTTGCCTAATGACTGACTATCAGGTAGTAGCAGCATAGACTCGACAGCATTGTATTTCAGAGGAATCACATGTAATTCAAAACATTTGCCAACTTTACAACTAAGGGTACTGAGACATGCTGGCCACTAGAGGATAGCAGGAGTGGGGCTGACTTGTGGGGAAGCCCCCAGCTATCTCATGCTCCTCAGGATGGGCCTCACAGTGGACGTTGTTGGGATGGGGCAGTAGCTGTTGGGATCTGCTCTAACTGGAGTGAGACTGACCATCTTGAAAACCAAATATAAGCAGCTCAAAGGAACCAAGACACTATTTAACGTAGTAAACGTTTCCCTTAAACACCTAAGTCTCAACGATAATTCCTCAAAACCGAATGAAAAAGAATATAGGTGAGAACCAGTGATATCTCAGTTAGGGGTCCTTCCTTCCTTCTTTTACTTCTTGGTTTATTTTACCCATCCATTTATTTTTGAACCATTTCTCTATGGAATAGCATATTTCCTTGGGGGGGGGTTCTTTCATCTAATATCGCCTCTCCCAGAGGGAACGTGTGTAAATTGCTGGGTGGATTAAGCTCTCTCACCACACCACGCTTGCTTACAGCCGCTAGTCTTACGGCCACCATTGCCAGGCTGCGGCCACAAAAGGAAACCTTCTAGGCTCCATCATTAAACATCAACCAGTGACAAGAAGGGTGTCTCGGCTCATGGGACTTGTGTGAGTGTCTCCCATGCACACATGCTAGCTTCCTCAGGCCTCCCAGTTAGATGGCCACTCCTTGGGTAGCACTTTAGAAGGAAGGAGGAATCTGATTCTCCCTAAACCCTGCACACCGACAGAAAGGAGTTGTCACCTTTTTTGACACTTAGTGAATCCTCCCGTGTCACCAGCTTCTAATGTATTCTCAGTTCTACTGTTGATACATTAACAGACAAATCTCCCAAGGTGCTTTGCATGTGTGGTATGTGTGTGTGTGTGTGTGGCTCTTCATTTTATTTTTAAATTACATTTTTTTACAGTTCAGTCATTATCCCCCTTCTGTTCTGCCCTTCAATAGTTCCTCATCCCGTTCTTCCTCCCTCATCTCTAAGAGAATGTCCCCACATCCCCCAACACCCCCATACCCTGCCAGCATCCCCCCATTCCCTGGGACCTCAAGTAACTCAAGGGTTAGGTGTGTTTTCCCTCACTGAGGCCAGACCAGGCAGTCCTCTGCTGTACCTGTGTCAGGGGGCCTCAGACCAGCTGGTGTCTGCTGCTTGGTTGGTGGCTCAGTGTCTGAGAGGTCTCGGGAGTCCAGGTTTGTTAAGACCGCTGGTCTTCCTATGGGGTTGCCCTGCTCCTCAACTTCTTCTAGTCTTTCCCTAGTTCAAACACAGGGGTCCCTGACTTTAGATCATCGGTTGGATGTAAGTATCTGCTTCGGTCTCAGTCAGCTGCTTGATGGGCCTCTCAGAGGGCAACCATGACAGGCTTCTGTCTGTAAGCACACCATAGCATCAGTAACAGTGTCAGGCCTTGGAGCCTCCCCTTGAGCTGGATCCCAATTTGGGCCGGTCACTGAATCTCCTTTCCCTCAGTCTCTTCTCCATTTTTGTCCCTGTAGTTCTTTTAGACAGGAATAATTCTGGGTCAGTTTTTGACTATGCCCCATTCCTCCACTTGATGCCCTGTCTTTCTGCTGGAGATGGACTCTACAAGTTCCCCCTCCCCACTGTTGGGCATTTCGTTTAGTTTGTGCTTATTCTGCGCCAGGAACCCCGGGCACTTACTGGACATTATTTCATTTTATCCTCTCAAAAGAGACAATGGAATTGCAGCACAACGTCTCCATGAAGTTATCCAACTAATGATCAGCTCAGCAGAAGTGCAAGGCTAGGCACATGGGCTTCGAAGCCTATGCTCAGATCTCCATGTCCTTCTCTACCCTACCACTCAGACACCAAGAGCCGGGAAGCAGTAGCAACAAAGGGATTGATATAGAGAGCTTGAAAGAAACGAAAGAGTTCAGGGAATGACCACCATTCTGCACTGAGTGCAAAGGTCCGAAATGGAGGAAGTGAAAGCCCATCCAGGCACAGTAGCCCACGCCTGTAATCTCCACACTCAGAATGCTGGAGCTCTAACATGGACTTACTGTAGCCTCTGGGGCAAGCACCTTTTAATATAGCAAGGCCTCAGTTCCCCCACTGAAAACTGTATAAACAGTAGTAACTACCTTAAAGGGAAAGTGTGTTATAAGTACACACACACACACACACACACACACACACACATCTTAGCAGTTTTATAAGGAGCTGCTGGTGACCTATTAGTGAGCACTTCATTGACCATGGTACCCATTATCCAGCTCCGTGAGAGGTGCAGCTATCAGACGAGCCTGCAGCCTTCTCAAGAAAACAGCCCTTGACTGTTGGATGCCACTTCTCCCAGAGAAAGCAGGGCAGCTACTACTCCCCTGCATGGCTAGAGAGGATCCTCTTACACGGGTGCCTGAGGCAGTCCCCAGTCCCTCATGAGCAGGTGACTCTAAACAGTGATGGGTGCTCAGAGCCTATGCAGACCTCTGCTGAGGCTACGGCTAGACTCTAAGACCACAGGCTCTGGTGGCCCGTCCCCTCCCCAACTCTAGCCCCACACTCTTACATATTTCTTCTGGAAATCACACTCTTAATCAACCGTTTCCTCTGAAATCCCTCTCTCAAAAAGATGCAGCCTGACAATTCTTCGTATTATATATTCCAAGTAATGTTAATATAAATGATGTATTTCACACATCTGTGGAATTCTGAAGGCAATTTAATATATGGTTGGAGACTAGAAGAAAAACCTGGGGTGGAAACTTGGGTTTGGAGGTTGCCCAGTGTCTGCATTTGCTGAGCGGTATTCCCGTGAATGGTCATGAGCCTGCGTGTGCAGAAGTGGGCGGGATCACCCAATGGAAACAGGATGAAAAGATACATCTACCAGGCCACAGATGTAACTGACGGGAACGTTAATGGTCAAGAGAAGACGGCAAAATGGAGAGACGCCTCATGACAGAATGCAGAGTCGAGTGAGAATTAGGAGGGGCGTGGTGTGGTTAGTGTCAAATGCTGCAGAGGTCCATAGTAGGACCAGAATCCCTGTGGTTAGTGCCTGAGAGGCTGAGGACCGGGACCACTGACATGGGGACTAAGGTCAAAACTCATGTTGGGGCAGGGACAAGGTCATCCCAGCTGATGCCTGCGATGATTTCAAGGAAATGGCAAGGTCAGACAAGGCTGTCTACGGGCACTTGAATCTCAGTGCCATCAGACCTTTGGAAGCTGCCAGGGTCCACACGCCTTCTTGCTGGGGCCATTTTAACAATCTAAAGTATTCAGGGTTGTCACTAACAGGGCCTACCTTCCCCTTAGGCAGTCTGCCTTTATAAGACACTTACTGGTCCAAATCAAACCATCAAAAAAAAAAAACAAAAAAAAAAAACCGTTGAAGGAATCAGAGAAAGAACTGGAAGAGCTTGAAGGGGCTCGAGACCCCATATATGTACAACAATGCCAAGCCAACCAGAGCTTCCAGGGACTAAGCCACTACCTAAAGACTATACATGGACTGACCCTGGACTCTGACCTCATAGGGGGTAGCAATGAATATCTAGTAAGAGCACCAGTGGAAGGGAAGCCCTGGGTCCTGCTAGATTGAACCCCAGTGAACTAGACTGTTGGGGGAGGGCGGCAATGGGGGGGAGGGGTGGGAGGGAACACCCATAAGGAAGGGGAGTGGGGAGGGGATGTTTGCCCGGAAACCGGGAAAGGGAATAACACTCGAAATGTATATAAAAATACTCAAGTTAATAATAAAAAAAAATTAAGAAAAAAAAAAAAAGGTGGACTTGGGAGCAGCAGGCTTTTACATCCATTCCAAAGGGGAAAGGGGATGGTTCTCCCCACTTCCCACCCTCCGGGAAAGCCATAAGGGGGCCCCTGTGCCCTCCTGTGGCTTTCTCTCCCTCCCTTTACTTCCAAGCTGGGCGTGGGTCCCTCGGAGCCCCTCTGGCAAGCCTCCTAACATATGTGATAACCACCGTTCCCTCAAACCGAGCCAGGAACTGCTCACAGACTCCGGGCCTCGCAGGCCCAGAAGCCATAAATGTATATACTGAGTGACTGGAAGACTGATCAGCCGCTTCTCCTACTCGATTCTAGAGCCTTTACTCTTTGGTTCATTAAATGTCACTGAAGCTGTTTGCACTCAGTGTGTGTGTGTGTGTGTGTGTGCGCGTGGGCTCTCCCGGAAAGGCGTTTTTACTGCTTTGTGGCATTGCTTCCTCTAACCTTAGCGCCTTTCATTTTCACCCAGGATGCTAATTAGAAAATGCTAATTTGGAGAGCACTGTCCAAGTATTTTGAGCAGAGTTGTTCTGGGAGGAGGTCTCTTTTGTGACCAATGACATCGCTTCTCTTGGGTGTGGTGTGTGAGAGTTTAAAGATTCCCTTGGCCTAAATCAGGTATGAGGATGCACATTTAAAAACAGCATGTGCGGGGTTGGGGATTTAGCTCAGCGGTAGAGCGCTTGCCTAGGAAGCGCAAGGCCCTGGGTTAGGTCCCCAGCTCCGAAAAAAAAAAAAAAAAAAAAAAACAGCATGTGCCACCCAACTACATCAGAGGAAGCAACCTCTGCCATGGGAACCACACTGTCGCTGTCACCTTCTACCTGCACTTACTAGAGAAGAAACCCTCTGTCGCTAGCATAGGCTTGGTAAGTTTTCTGTGCTTACGAAATGCCTCTGGCTGGGTAGACTGGGGACAATGCCTCTCAGCCTATGGACTTTGCCTGAAGGGCTGGGCACCAGCCTTTCCCAGGTACTGCAGACTGAGCTCAGACACTGCCCAAGTGCCACCGTCCTGGGTGTCCCCCTCTATTGATCAGCAATGAAATCATGGTGGTATCTGTTTACCACTGATCTGACCAGGTAGCTTCATTTCAATTTCTAGGCAAGCCCTGGCTGTCTCTTCAGGGATCTCTAGGCTCCACCCACATCTGACAGCCCCAGAGTCAACTCTTGACCAAATGAACTCTGGATGGTGCCAGGCCTGACAGATGCAAGCGAGGAGGGTCTTAGCTGGTGGGTAGATGAGGAAGAAATAGACACGTGACAACTGACCCTTCCTACTCTTAGTGGCCTCTTGTGCTTAGCAAGGATTATGGCTGAGAAGCCCAGGATTGAAGCCGGTCCTCCCAAACGGTTCTGCCAGGCACAAGGCTGCGTCTGCAGAAGGCTTGGGTCCTCACTCCAGCCCTCTTCTGTCCATTACACATACAATGAATGTGACCCATCTGTTAGCCCTGGCTTTGCTTCTCTGTCTTAGCTGCCATTGTCACTGCAACCCAGTTTCAAAACTGCAGAACTCAATGGCCTTAGCCTAGGGAGTAAGTACTAGGTTCCTCAAGCCGCAGCCATGCTGGTTAACTGGATAGAAGAGCTGAGTATGGTCGGTGGCAACCCCATGCTAAGGCATCACACTGGGTACCATGTGGCTTCAGGGAGCCAGGTACCACTTCCCCCACCTCACTTCCTAACCACTCCCTCCTGTACTCTGTCCCAGGTCTCTGCCTGAGCAAAGTCCTCCTGTCTCTGAAGATTCCGTCCTGGCCACGAGAGTGAACCACACTGATATGACTCACAGCCACTCCACCATTGACTCGATCTTAATACCACCTTTTCTTCTCCCTAGAGCTCGTGCCACAGTGGCCATCACCCCATACAACAGACATGTCACTCCTGCTTCTCCCAACTGGCTTTCGTTTCCTTCTGTGTTACACTGCCTGTCATCCCTCCGTGTCCCTATATTTGCCAACTCCAACCTCACCTTTCCCTAGAGAGCTTCTAGTCACCTTTCAAATCTCAACTTACAAGACTCCTCTTCCTCCAGGAAGTCCTCCTCTCTTACTATCCACTCCTCCATGCCCAACTCAGTCAAGAAGGTCTTTAACCTTGTGCTTACCTAGCAAGACACATGTCACATGGGTAACTATGAGCAGTTCTTAGTGATCAATACCTATATAGATTGATATGGCTTCACAGGGAAGACTTAGGAATGGGGTTCAGTAAAGGGCACATGCATGAGGACCTGAGTCTGATCCCCTAGAATCCACATAAAAAGTGGAGTATGCTAATGAGTTTATAATCCCAGTTCAGGGAAGGAGGGAACAGATGAACCCCTGAGCTTGCTGGCTGGCCAGCCTAGCTTACTTGGCAACCTTTAAGTCATTGAGAGATGTTGTCTCAAAAAACAAGGTGGACAACTGAGGAATGTCACCTGAAGTTGGCCTTTGACCACATTCACATACACATCCCTGTACATATGAGTACATGCATATGCATATGCACATATATGCACACACATTGATAAAGGAAAAAGGAGAACCTAGTTATGAAGGTGCCCATAAGGAACATAGCATTACCTAAATATATCATGTTCTCTGTCTTAGTCAAGTTTTATATTCTTGCAAAAGACATCAGGACCAAGAAGCAAGTTGGGGAGGAAAGGGTTTATTCAGCTTACACTTCCACATTGCTGTTCATCACCAAAGGAAGTCAGGACTGAAACTCAAGCAGGTCAGGAAGCAGGAGCTGATGCAGAGGCCATGAGGGGTTACTTACTGGCTTGCTGGGCTTGCTTCCTTATAGAACACAGGACTACCAGCCCAGTGATGGCACCACCCACAACGGGCCCTCCCACCCTTGATCACTAATTGAGAAAATGCCTTACAGCTGGGTCTCATGGAGGCATTTCCTCAAGGGAGGCTCCTTACTCGGTGGTAAGTCCAGCTTCTGTCAAGTTGACACACAAATCCAGCCAGTGCGCTATCCATTAATTTACTCACCCAACAAGTACTTACTGAGCATTGATTTTGTAGCTGACCTAAATCTAGGGATTTGGAATATAAATGTGGACACAGGCAGGAAGAATCGTGAACATTATATTCTAGAAGGAGAAATAGGCTAGGCAGCAGCTTAAAGAGAATGGACAACGCTGAAGAACTAACTCATCAGATACTCCGGGCAAGTCACTTGAAGAGAAGATATTTAAGTAGAGACGAAAGCCAGAGAAAAGACCAAGAAAAGAACTCAGGCAGAAAGAGCAGGCCACACTCAATCCCTGGGGGAGAGGACCACCTTTACACCGCTCTGCCACCAAGCAGGAGAAGTGTAGTGGAGTCTAGTAAGGAAGCAGGGGGCCAGCAGTCATGTGGGGCTGGTGTGCTACATGGGGAAGATAAAGCCACAGGCTGGAGAGCCATCAACTCCACCCCCAAATACTGCAGCACAAAACAGCCGGTTTGATAAAATGGGACATTCATTTCATATGCTAATTTTTAAGAAAAGTAACATATGATTATTCGAGGTTCTGTGTATGGTAAGTACTTCATATACAATGTCATTTATCCCTCACATGAAACTCTAGAGGGCAGCATTATCCCCATGGTATGGTTAAGATATCATGGAGGTTGGTGTAACCTGTGTTTATGCAAAAGCCCCAACTCTGGGTGAGGCCACCCTGACTTCCCCACAGGGGACTGTGAAGCCACCATTAGTTGGTTGTCACTGTGCTCTGGCCTGACTTTTTTTTTTTTTTTGTCCCTGCCAGTATGTCACCTGAAATCCACCTTGTTCCCATGAATGTCTGGCAGATTCTCACTGTAAATAGCCACTGCAATAAATATAACATGAATCCATCCCGGAGGAGGCTGGAGGCAGAGATCAGCAGCAAACTCCCCTCCAGCCGACCAGCAGAGGAGGCAGGACTGCCCTGTACTTACTAGGACTGCTTTGTTAGCAAGAGGGTTAGCAGTGTGTGTGTGTGTGTGTGTGTGTGTGTGTGTGTGTGTGTGTGTGTGTGTGTGTGTGGAGGGGTGTCAGAATACTAGTGTGGAGCCCAGAAAAGACCAGTGCTTGGGTTGGGTTGGGATGGAATAGAATTGACCTGTAAATCAGACCTATTCAAAAAGTTGTCAAGTGTTGGTGACAAATTCAAAGGCTAGCCTGGTCACTGAGGGGTGGGTTCAGAAAGCAGGGACAAGTCACATTAAGGACTTTCTTCTGTTTAATGCCACTCCACTGTTATGATGTTATAGCTACAGACAAGAATGCCAGCCACAGACCAGGTGCAGAGGAATCTGGAGATGTCTTACCCACGGCTCCTGGTCAGACTGCTATACTTGGAGACATCACCACGTATAGTGAACAGAGCAGAGAAAGAAAAGAACCATAGCCTCAAACAAGCCATCCGCTCTCCACTCGCCCTGGCTCTGTACTGCTCCCAACCTCCGTACATCCTTCTATGAACTGAGTGAACTGAAAGAGAAAGGGAGAAACTGCTCCCCTTGACCCATCCTCAGAAGCATGGAGATCCTGGCTGTGATCTCAGGATCCATTTCACCTGCTCTCTGCCCCTGGCTGAGTTTTGCCAGTTCTCTGCTGATTGCCCCAAACCAGGCCACACCTGCTCTCCTAAACAGCCAGCACTCAGCAGGTGTGGGAGAAAACTGTTAAGGACACATTAGCACTTGCTTTGAGCGTTTCTAATCTGTATAATCAGAGGCAGTAACAAGCACACTGGAGGAAGCCCTGTCTTCTGGAGGCATGAGCCATTCTCGAGAGCACTCTCCATGAGCCAATCTCTGGGGAACACTGTCGACAATGAATGATCGGAGGGCCCCTCCATGGCTGTTAGTCCAAAGGAGCAGAGGGCTCCCTATGCTTGCTACAGATGTCTCTCCTTTGGGTCACCATTACCTAATGTTCTACTGGGGTGTGATTTAGATGTCACTGAGGCCACCTGGGGAGCTGTACTGATTCACCCAAACATTTGGTTTTTGCTCTCGTTTTGGTTCACTGAAAGATTGTCTCTTTTATTGGTTATTACACTAAAGCTTTGGTGTTTTATGTGTCTGTGCACCTTCACACACCCATGTATGTAGGGGGCTGGGTGCACCTCCATAAATGTGCTCCTGTGTGTGGTGGCCAGAGGTCAACCTCAGTTATCACTCCTCCGGAGCTGTCCATGCACTTCGTGGTTTTTTTGTTTGTTTGTTTGTTTGTTTGTTTTTTTGAGACAGCGTCTCTCATTGGCCTGGAGTGTGCCCAAAAGGCTAGGCTGTCTGGCCAGAGGGCACCAGGAATCAGATTTTCTCTGCTCCCTTTTTTTTTTTTAAATGTAGATGCTGTGAATGGGACTCAGGCCTCATGTTTGTTGAGCCATCTCGGCCCCAGCTGGTGTCTTTTCTACGCCACGCAACAAGCTATCTTTTGTTTCGGAATCTCTTGTTCTGTGAGGGCGGAAGGATGAGGCAGGGTATAGTACGAAATGATGCTTTGTCCTAAATGTATAACCTTAAATGTAACATGCAGCCTATGTGCTACAAACAACCAAAGATAGCTGTGAATGAGGACTAATATAAGTTTATAAACTGTTAACAATGTGTTACAATGTTAAAACAAAACAAAACAAAACAAAAACTGGGCAGCCTGGAAGATTCTGATTGAAGGGCGTGGGGTGGGGCTGGGTAATTTTTCAGTCCTGCCCCTAACCCCTCCCCCATTGTTTCTAGCATAGGCTACTAGCATTTAAGGTGTATAGTGCTTCTGTCTACTTCCAAAACAAGGATGTACCCCTTTGAGGCTGCACTCCCCAGGTTTGCCAGGACCAAGGTGGACTCTTGCTCTGGTCAGATACTCAGGGAAACCAGAAGTAGAGGGCAAATAAGTTAGTTTGGTGCTTTCTTCCTCTTTAAAATGCATTACCTAATTTCACCCAGATGAGTCTGTTTACAAACGCCAGGAGCAGGGAGTGGCCATTTCAGGGTTTCTTCCTGAATGAGGAAAAGTGGAGTATTAAATATCAGTGACCCAGGCGTAGGGTTCCACCCAGCATTTCCAAGCCTGGTGGCAGCTCAGAGATCTAATCCTCAGCAGAATGTCTCATCCTTACTCCAGCTCTAAAGCTGCTTTTAAACAAATATTCATGTGCAAATGAAGGGTGGCCAGAGGGGACAGAGTTTCCATCCTGAAGATGTTAAAGTCCTGCCTAGGGAAAGGGACTGGCAAAGAGCTCTGGGACCAGAGAATGGGGAGGTGTGCCGCCTCCCCAAGAAGAAACCACCGCCTCCTGCAAGAGGTCGCCCAGCTTGTGGCAAAATCCCACGCCGCCTTTGTCATCAGCAAGGTCATTTTGACTGGACTCTGACGGAACGTCTATTCACCAAAAAGGAAAGACACTGGCAGAGCCTGCTAGCCCGGATATGATGGAAGAGTGACACCCTCTCTGAGAGAAGACTGCCTCGGACACTCTAGGAAGATGGCAGCCACTGCCCATCTGCAAGGCTGGGAGACCGACCGGCGAGCTCAGGAGCAGGCAGGATGGAAACTGACACGTCTGCCTAGGACATGGCCTCTCTCCTTTCTTCCGGGGACTCAGAACGTGAAGCAGAAATGAAGTGGACCCCAAAGCAGTGGATGGAAAAAAAAAGGACAATCTGGAAACCCACGCCCACAGTCTCTGTCCTTGCCCTCTGCCTCCCTTTGCAGCAAACATGAGCCTTGTACCTATTCTTTCTCTACCTGCCTGTCTGACCGCGTCTGAAGGACGGAAAGACCTGTTTGGACCGAAAGAAAGCAACATAATTACTATTCGCACCTGTGAGTAACAGGCGGCGCAGAGAGCTTCCACGTAAACTTGCCGTGGCCTTGGACACATTTTGGTTTCTATTTTCCCCTTATTCTGGAAACACAACCAGACCACGAGCCTTCCTGAGGGCAAAAACTGGTGCCTCCTAACTCCCCCAATTCTGCAACTGAGAACAACCAGAAAAGGCCACAGGATCATTTGACCAAGCCCCTGGGATTGGTATATGTAGGCAACTGCCCTGCGCACTGGCAGAACTGCTAAGGTACTCTATCAGGAGAGTCTCTTCAGCTGACCAGTTAGAAAACCTGGATTTCCTGCATCCCAATCTGCAAATCGATCTCTTCCCACAGAGAACCAGGATGGGGTGTGTCACAACATCAGGCTCAGACTTTGGCTCAGGCACCCGGCCAAGCCCAGCACATGAATGACTGGTGATGGGAACAGATAAAATTCCAGCTGTGGACAGAACAGTACGGGGGACCTGAGGGAGAAAATGCTCTGCATGAGGGCCTTGGAGCTCTCCAAGCTAGACCTGGTCCTTAAGTGACCTACGAATTGGGAGTTGGGAGAGAAGGAGGCTCTGGGAGAAGAATAGAGACGGGGCCATCAGGACACACACTGGGATTACGTCAGCATAATATCCGGAAACATATCTGTCCTCGCTGAGTCACCACGCTGACAGACAGAGTGCTCTGTCTGGGCTCTGGGAGAACTGGCTGTCATCCTCCCTCAGTTTAGAAACAGCAGCGCCTCCTCAGTGAGACAGGCCACTCGTGCTGCCCCTAGGCATCCGCATGCTTCATCCTGGCAAAGGGCTTGGATTCCTTGCAGCATCTGACAGGGGACAGGGGATGTCCTGACTTAGTCCAGTGACTTCACGCTGGCATGACTCCCTGGTAATGGCTCTGAGGAGTCTAGGAGTGAGGCCGTCTTTTACCTTGGTGCTCTGCACACTTAGAGACAAGTACTAAGAACCCTGAAAAACCTTCCCTACCCATAAGAGCTCATTTCCTATGGACAATCTGGTCTCACGAAGAGACTAGACCTCCTACCTGTGACAAACTGTCTAGTCTCAATGGTCCTTGTTCTTCTTGGACAATACTGGACGAATGGGGGAGAAGTGTGGGACAGATCTCATCTAAGGCAGCTTTGGACACCATGAGATGGTGGGCACATGCCTCTCAGAAGAGGATGGCAACACAGAAGAAAGCCGGGGGAGCCGTGTTTCTCCCATGTTCTTGTCTTCTGAGTGTAAAGAGGAAAAGCAGCGTTTGGAAGGAAAGGTTTGAAAAGACAAATGAAGCCTTTTCTCTCCAGTTCTGGCTGCTGAGAGTGGTGACGAGGACCATGGGCGTCCTGAGAGGGAATGGTACTCGGGCACTGTGACTTCTACTCTGCTGCAAAGGAAGACAAGCCGGTGGCCGAGCTCTGCTTTTCTCTAGCATCTCAACATGTGATTTTATAAAAGAAAGATAGGAATTATTACATATATGCTATATTCTTTAAGCAGATCCCCGCCCCAGCCTCATTATAAAATGCCTAGTCTCAGCTGCCGATGTGTGTCTAAGCCAGACATTCCCACACACACTGTTTTATTTGTATTTACTATATCCCTCAGAGGACACTTGTACCAAACATATTTTGTAGTGGACAAACAAATAATTGTCTGTGGCTACTTAAATCCTTGTATTTATAAAAAAAAAACAATTAAAGTAAAGCTGGCAAACACGAGATCTGATGAGTGAAGAAGAGAACATTGCTATTTCGGAGCCTCTTAAAACTCACCCATGATTTCCCGAGCAGCTGAGCAAAGGTATCCTACCATTTGGTGGCGGCATACCTTTAAGGAAGGCAGCCTCTGTATAAAACCAGTGTCCAGGAGCACCAGAATCTCATGAAGAGCATACACGACTCTGAACGCCAGTGAAGGGCAGCGCAAAAGACCTAACCAGTGTTCAGTCTGGAAAGTGGTGAATGAGAAACATGCTAGAAACGTCCCTGAGATGGGGAAAGGGAACTAACATCAAATCTGGAACCTGCCCAGGAAGGAAACCAACCCCCTTATTGCCAGGCTGAAGCTCGGCGTCTGTATTCAAGGAGCCCCCTTGTTTCCAGCACACCAACCAATGAGTCCTAGCTAAATTCAAATTACCCAGATTACCTAGCATGAACATCAGCAAGGCCTGAATACACTGGGCCTTACTCCTTCTGACACTGAAGTTTACCCAATCAAGGTTACGGCGGACACTTCAGCCTCTTAATCAGCTTGTGGAGAGCTATGGACTCCAGCAGCTTAAAAGAGCTGTTAGAGACCACACTTGAGCTGCCCAGAGATGAACTTCCAGAAGACCTCACGTTCCCGACAGAGGGCAAATGAGGTCTCTAGTTCAGCTGGGCATAGAGAGCTGGATAGCTTTTGCTGAGCCAAGGCAGGGATTGACAATTCAGCCAGCTGACAAGCTAAAAGAGAGAGGGGGTGGGAAAACCCAAAGGTTCACCAAGGACACATGATCTGGCCTTTGCCGTATGTCACACCAGCTCTGAACACTACCGTGAGGCCTCTGTTAAAGGATCATGCTATAAGGAAGGAAACCCTTTCCTGGGAGACTCAAAAGCACACGTCCTGTGATCAACCCCCCTAGCCTTGACACAGCCGGGATCAGGCCTAGGTGTTTAATGTGTGGGGTTTTCTTCACGATGGTGGGGACAATGTTTGGACAGTGGTGATCAAACGCAACTCAGCCTTGTGCCAAAGTAAGGATCAGAAGTTGAAGCGAGTGACACTGGGGGTATAATTCAGGAATCTTGAGAGCAATGGGGTGATTTGTCTTATTAACTGTGGGATTCCCGTGACTGCCACAAATCTATACCACCCCCCCCTCCAAAACAAACAACCGAACCAAACCAACACAAAATGGAACAACCCACCTGAATCTATAGGCAACGGAGAAAAGCTGGGGTTGGAGGAGTCGCCTTCTCAGGGAAGCGAACACCAATTGTCTGACCATTGCTAAATAGTCAGCCTAGAGAACACGTACAGGTAGCATTGTGTGGACTGAACAGGTTATGCTTAGGAATGTGTATGTATATGTGTGTGTGTATGTGTATGTATATGTGTGTGTATATGTGTATGTGTATGTGTGTGTGTATATGTGTATATGTATGTGTATGTGTGTGTGTGTGGGTATATGTATGTGTATGTATATGTGTGTATGTGTATGTGTACGTGTGTATGTATGTGTATGTGTGTGTATGTGTATATGTATGTGTGTATGTATGTGTATGTGTGTGTGTATGTGTATATGTATGTGTGTGTGTGTGTGTGGGTATGTGTGTGTGTATGTGTATGTATGTGTGTGTATGTGTATGTGTACGTGTGTATGTATGTGTGTATGTGTATGTATATGTGTATGTGTGTGATAATAGTTAGAACGAGAAAAGACCATGAATTTGAAGTAGAGTAGAGAGGGGAGGGGTATATGTGAGTGTTTGGAGGGAGGAAATCGGGAAATATTGCAATTATGATCTCAAAATTTAAAAACGGAAAGAAAGCACTGGAGATGCAGATGAAGGTCTATATATAATGATGTCCACTGAGGACTGTTCTAACCGTGCTTTGGATAATTTAGATGTCTTACTAGCTAGTGAGTTGTCAACCTGACACACGCTAGAGTCACCTGGGAAGAGGAGGCTCCAAGTGAGAAAGCTCTCCCATCAGACTGGCTTGTAGGCAAGCCCGCGGGGCATTTTCCTGAATGATGATTAATGTGGGAGGGCCTAGCCCATTGCAGGCGGTGCCACCTCTGGGCAGGTGGTACTGAGTTATATAAGGACGCTGTGAGCAAGCCTTAGGTGAGCGGGACTCCTGAGCTTTACTCTCTGCCTCCGGGCTTCAGCCTTGATTTCCTGCTCTGACTTTTCTTCCTAATGGATTGTGATTGGAGCTATAAGCTGAAATAAACTCTTTCCTCCCCAAGTTGCTTTTCTTGGTCATGGCGTTTTATCATAGCAATAGAAACCCTAAGGCACTCCAGTTAGAGTTAATTTAGATATGATACATCCCATGACACAACTTTCCCGTGTTAAGAGACTATTTTGTGGTATAAAACGGAGTGAAAATAGAATAAATGATATGACTCACTATTTTTTTTTAAAAAGTCCTAAAACATAGGAAAGAAACATAACAATACATCAACTCCATTATCTCTAGGCAGTACAGTTATAAGCGCTTTCCGAAAGATCTTTCCTTTTTTATGCTTTAAATAAAAAATATACTACAAATATCTTCCCAGTCTAAAAAGAGGGCTAAGCATTAGACACATACATCCATTCCTTCAGCATCTATCATGAGCCTACTCTATGTTTCTATCCTGTAGCTTTACCACCATGACTTGAACATAACTCTATCTCTAACTTTGACCAGTTTGAGGGAGACCATGATAAGGCATGATAAAGGACTGGCGCTTGCAGCCAGCTGTATCCATTTGAGGTGGTTCTGCGTGTCACCCAGGTGAACCATCATGCACATTGTGGTTCACAGGCGAACAAAGGGTTAATGAGCACACCCACATTCCTAGAGAAGACAGCTCTTCTGAGCTGGAAGCCCCCACAGAATTTCCATGTGTGGCCATAATTTTCCTCAAGGTCACTCTGTCTCTACCCCAGCACACGATTTCCTTCTACAAGGTCAGTGGCAATGTCCTCTCTATCAGGCACATGGAAGACACGTGGAGCAGACATACCAACCCCTCCAGTAGGATTCTTTCATGCAGGGCTCACTCAGTCCTTGATTTATCTCCTGAAGGCATTTCCTGGTTCTTGGGATACTCAGGACTGCTCCTTGAAGAACTCAGGACCAAATGGTTTCTGTCTCTGCTGGCCTGGGTTATCCTTCTCTGGGGAGTCACAAACGCAGCCTTTGCATCCGAAGTATTCTGCTCTGCTCCTCCCTTTCTCCCCACAACATGTTTCTTTTCCCAGCCCCTGCAACAGTTGACTCTACACAGTCCTATGACAGCGGACTGTCACAGGAGGGAACCAACCTCAAGCTGAGGGTTAAATGACCTTTAATTCCAGAAACGCATGGTGACCTCAGAAGACAGCAGAAGGCAGAGAGAGAGACACACAGGCATGAGGGACCCACCACAGACCCAAGGAAAATGATCAAGGAGGCCAGCCTGAAACTCTCCTTGGGCTCACCCTACCCTCCGGATTTGCACTGGGGGAGGGCTGTCTTCTGCCATGGATAGTCTTCTGGCTAGCTCCTTAAAAATCCTATGGCTTAATAGCTTTTATATTTTCCCTATATCTCCTGGTACAATCTGGCATTTTCCATAATTGAGCATACACAAGCTGAGTTCATTTGTCTGCAACTGGAACATGAGGGAGAAACACTAAGATACCTACCCCAACTGTCCTAAAGTCCCAAAGTCCCAGGCCACAAGGCTCTGGACAGTAGATGCCTAGGTTTGTGGCACCGCCCCCACACTTGCGTTTCCTGCCTTGGCCCCCTTTACTCCCAGCTTCCACAGAGACTCTTTGGGGAAGCAGCTTGGAAGGCCAGAGCCACTATCAGCACATGTCCCGGGCTCCTTAGTCCCCCCACTCTTTTCCAGTTCAGTCTTAGCCATCTTCAGGGCTATCCCTGTCTATGCAGCTCAGTCCCCTGCACTCCGTCACCACCACCACCACTACGCCCTTTACTTTGGCTTCTTTATCATTTCAATGCATAAACCATAGGCTTTGCTACTTTGGAAATCAATATGTGGGTTTCTCAGAAAATTGGGGATGGATCTACCTCAGGACCCAGCCATACCACTCCTGGACATATATCATATAGTGCCCCACTATAACACAAGGGCATATGCTCAGTTATGTGCATAGCGGCTTTATTTATAATAGCCAGAAGCTGGGAACAACCTAGATGTCCCTCAACTGAAGAACAGGTAAAAAAAAAAGGTGGTACATTTACAAAATGGAGTATTACTCAGTTTTTAAAAAATAACATGAAATTGGAAGGCAAGCGGATAACGGAAGTAGAACGATCATCCTGAGTGAGGTAACCCAGACCTAGAAAGACACTCCCTGTGTGTGCTCACTTATAAGGGGATATTAGCTGTGAGGTGAAGGATAATTGAGTCACAACCCACAGACTCAGGGAGGTTAAGTAGCAAGGGGGGCTTGAGGGGGAACGCAAGGATCTCCCTGGTAAGGGGAAACAGAACAGACATCATGGGCAGACTGGGGGTGAGTGGGATGGGAGCAGGAAGGATCAGCTGTAGCAGGGCTGGAAGGAGAGAATACTGGGAGAGACAGCTGGAATTAGGGGCATTTTGAGGCTGAGGTAGAAACCTAGAGCAATGGAAATTCCAAAGAATCTATGAGGGTGACCCTAGCGAAGACTCCTGGTAATAGGAGGCACAGAACCTGAGCCAGTCATCCTCTGTAACCAGGTACACCTTCAAGTAGAGGGATTGGGACACCAACCCAGCCACAAAGCACATTTTGTCATGCCTACAGAACGTGCTATAACGAAGCCTCGTATAACCATCATCAGAGAGGAAAACTTCATCCAGCCACTGAAGGGAACAGATGCAGAGACCCATAGGCAAACACTGGGCAGAGCTCAGGGTGTCCTGAGGAAAATAAAGAGGAAGAACTGGAGGAGACAGAGAGGTCAATGATGCGACAAGAACACGGCTCATAGAATCAACTGACCGGGACTCAAGTGGAGTCACAGAGATCAGGAAGCCTGCATGGCCTGACACAGGTCCTCCGCATATGTGTTATGGTTGTACGGCCTGGTGTTCATGTGCGATTCCCAACAGTGGGAGCAGGGCGGTCTCTGACTCTGTTGTCTGCCTTTGGGACCCTTTTCTTCCTCTTGGGTTGCCTCATCCAGCCTGGATGGGGGATTATGTGCCTGGTCTTATAGCCTGTTATACAATATTTGGTTGATGTCCCTGGAAGGCTGCTCTTTTCTGAGGGGAGGTGAAGAGGGGGTGAATCTGAGGGAAAGCAGAGGTGGAGGGGAGAGATTGAGGGTAGGGGAGGAGAGGGAAATGAAACTGCAGTCAGGATGTAAATATATGAGAGGAGAATAAACAAAAAGGGGAAAAAACATAAGCTTTGATGCTAGAGACCATCTAGTTTTGAATTTATACTGGCTATGACTCCATGGGCAGGTCATTTAACCTTTCCTGGCCTCAGTCTGCCAATAAGTGAATTGGGAATAATAACAACATTACCTCCAAGAGCTATGGGAATTGAGTCAGTGTTTGTAGAGTCCTAGCAGGACCTGGAGCAGATCTAGGAAGTACCCAGGAAGTGCCAGCCATTATTGTTATCCTTCCTCTGTATTGATACAGCTGTGCATGCCCCAGCCTCCTCCATTCCAGCCTCTGCTCAGCTGCCAAAGTCAATCTCAAAACTGAACTTTAATCATCCTTCTCCTTACGAATGACTGTCAGCAAAACTTCTTTTACAAAAAAATTATTCTGCCTTATATTACATCCTAACTGCGGGTTCCCCTCCCTCCTCTCCTCCCAGGCACACCCCCCCCAATACACCCCACAGCTTCCCTCTTCCCCCAATCCACTCTTGCATTTCTCTTTAGAAAAGGGAAGGCCTCCCAGGGATATCAACCAGACATGGCATATCAAATTGTGTAAGAGTAGGTACCGTCCCTCTTATTATTAAGACTGCAAAACTTCTTGACTGGACCTGTGGAATTCCTTTCTGCTACCCCTCAAAGTCTTTATGTTTCTATCCTCCTAGGTTTTTGAAACTTAATCGGACCTCTGACCTTCCCTGCCTCACTTCCCCCTTGCCCTGAGCCCTTTGCTTTGCCTTGGCTGCCCATCACCCCCGGAATTCAAAGCCAGAGTCTCCTGGTGCTTGGAGCACAGCCTTGTAAAACCCCATCCTGACCCCAAGACAACAACACTGCCGGTGCCATGCTGCACACCACAGCCCTGAGCCAGCTCTGCACCCAGCACCTATAGGTGCTGCTCATGCCGATGTGCCCGCCAGACTCTGCCAGGCCACAGAAGGAAGATCTAATCCACCCCCTGCATCATGGCAGCCCTTGGCAGCCCTTACTGACTTCCGAGCAATCGATGAATTGAAAAGAATTTCACTGATCCTTTGATATCGACATCAATTATAGCACCTCTTCAAAGCACTGACAAAAGGAATCAGGATTGATTTCCCTTGTTTGAATTAACTAAGAGGAACTTCTCAAGAGACACTTTAGGACCCCATTAATCTTCTATTAATAATTTTGTTATGAGCCCCCAGAGTCAAAAGTTTTCATTTTCACTCAGTGTTAAGAGTTGAAGTTTCTTCCCTCGTGTGGTCTATTACTCTAAGTCCGGAGAGCCACTCACAGAAACCTGGCTATGATGGGATCACTGTCACTGTCACTTTGCTGCGTCCTAGACCATGTGAAGCAAGACAGTCTATGAGAGAAACATAAACACGATGCTCCAAGCAGTGGCTGTTTCTGGGGCCATGCGGGAAGGCAAGACCGCTACGGGCAGCAGGATTGGAGGTCACGGTCAGCCTCTCAAGTTGGGGCTAGTATGAACTGCTTCTCTCACTACCATGCTTTGAAACTCTCATGTTCTTTTTATCTATTGTTTTAGATAGCACATATTGCTGTGTATTGTAGATATAACTATCTTATTATTACTACTAATAACCTCCTTTGGGGGAGAGAACAATGGCTATTGAAAGACTAAAAGATTCCTTCATGACACCTTTATAAATTAAATATTAGAATACTAGAGTAAGAAATGTGGAAATAGCATGCCCCTGTCTCATCCTACGCTGAATATCTTCCATCAGCACCCCTAAAAGCCCACCCCACACGATGCAAGGTCTTAAAAGGCTAGCCCACATCAATGACATTAGTGACCATCTTTTGGGAGAACTCAGCCAAAAGCACGCAGGAGGGAAGAATAAGGTCATGATATCAGGTCCCTGTTCCCTTCCCACCAGGGAGGCAGTGGTGGTATCTCTCTCCCAAACCCACAGCTCATCTTTGGAGCCTTTCTGATCCTCCCAAGCCCTGCCTAGAAAGACTCATTGCCCTAGCTGCTGTTTCAAATCTGTGGTTTCCCCAGTCCTCACACCTGTATAATCTGTCCCTCAAAGTCTCCTGAAACAACCCAGGCTGCGGCCATGTGTTTCTTGACAGCAAGCATTGGAGAGGAGACCTGAAGCTGTGTATACGAAACCGCTTCACCCTCTTCTGCAAAGGTTGCCATGACTCTAAGGAAAGTTATAACTAACCACAGCAGTTACCGCTGGGGTTTTATGTTCCTTGGCCGCTTGATAGAAAACTATTTGCTCTTCAGGACTGATGTGACAAAAGGACACTTAACTGAGAAATGTGTGTGAAATGTGAAAACTGCAATGAACAAAACGACAAACCTTCCACACAGGCAACCAAATATGTTTAAGGGGCCTTTTAAAATGTAATTTTTAGGCAAATGCAAGCATAAATAGTGGTCTGCTGATCTTACTGGTCCTGGTACTGGCCCATGCTTCATTTTGATTTCTCCCTGTACCTTCCTTTAATTGGTAGTCCCATAACAAAGGGCGGGGCACCAACAACTCCCTCACAGGTCCCAACAATGAATGGCTTTAGGTGGTAACACTTCAGATAGAAGTGTTACTTGTGTTAAAAACTGCAGGAGGAAACCTTTGCAGCCCTCCCACCTCTTCCTCTAGCTGTCTTTCTGGCCCTTTCTGCTTATTTTGATTTTTTTTTTTTTTTCAGCGATGCAGCAGCAAGACAGTTCTGGCGTTAAGCCCAATTTATCTTTTGCTAGAGTCAGTAGAAGAGATGCAAATATTATCAAACAATAAGCCACAAATAAAGGCACCTTGGTTTGACTGGCATTAAAGAATAACCCATCCTAATTTCTTGTCATCTCTCCTGGCTGATGTGACACTTGCGTTCCTTGACAGAACACTCAGCATCTTGGCAGAATTTCTAATAGCCGAGTTGATAGAAGGTACAGCACTTGGTGCCTTAGGAGCAGCAAACAGATGATTGTGACAAAGCTGGATAGCAGGGATGATGAAAAGGAGCAAGCTGCTGTGACAGAAACAACCCTCACTCGCTACCTCAAGCTCGGCTCCCAGCCGAGATGTCCACACTTCGGACAGTGCCCGGACATCTGCTTACTCCTGATGTGCAGTTCCAGCCCGATCTCTCGATTTTGAGGGCTGTTCGCCCGCTGATCGTATCTGAGTTTTTCCTTTCCGCTCCTTGTGCACATGAGTAACTACAAGCAGATAGCAGACCGGAAGGACAATAAAGATTAGGTAAGTGCAGACAGCTAACAGTGAGAGAGACGCCATGACAGCGTGCTATGATTCCCGTCTAGGGCCTGGCTCATGAGTGAGTGGAAGGAAAGACTTTTAAGGTCTTTTCTCAACCTATGATCTCTCAGAACAAGGTGCCGAGAAGAGACTTGGGGTGTGGATGTCCAAACTCAACAGAAGCAAGGTGAGAAAGGGACTCAGCTCAAGTTAAGATGGACCGGGCAAGAGTAAGAGAACTGGTGTGAACTATGACACCCTTGCATGATCCCAGGCCCCAGGGGACGCCCCAAAAGTCTCACCAAGAGTCTTAGGAGACCACAAAGCAGTTCTGTCGGGAGTGGAGATACAGACAAGATGGCAGACAATGAGTCCTTTAGGGAGACAGAGAAGGATGTATCTGCTGGTTTGAGGGCCTGGATTTTATGGGGGGGTCTATGTTTTCCAATATCAAAGCAACCTAGAACTGAGGACAGGAAGGAAACTAAGAAACACACTCCTATGTCTGATCTAACGGGACAGTTCTTTACAGCATTCCTAGTGGAGAACTGTGCAGTGTCCAGTGCCCTGACCAGAGATGTCTGCTCTCAAGTGAACAGGGTCTTCATCTGAGCTCTGATCACTACCTCGTACTAGGGGCTCACCAGAGAGAAAGAGTAAGTTATCCAGATCCTGCCCCTTTATGGCCGCACCCCTGGCCTCTGAAGTCAGGGGTTGTTCCTCTTGTCTTCCATCAATGGATGCAGCCACTCTGACCGCACCCTGCCTGGTGTGTGAGACTGCGGCTCGTGGTACCTCAGAGTTGAATGCAGCGGTCCGGACAGAGCATCCCTGCCCAGCAGGCGCACTACTATTTATGTCTAATCATCACGACTTCTGTCAATCATCTTTTCTAAACAGGACAGTCCCTTAGAATCCAAGATCCTTCTGCCTTTCAGCTGCCCTTCCTGTTTTGTCTTCTGTTAGCCGGTCCAGGCCTGGGTTCAAGCACAGTTACATCTGTACTGTCCTTTACTGTGACCAGTTTGGGTTATGTAGAGAACCATCCAGGTGTCTCCTACTTTCCTCAATGTGTCTCTTCTTGCTCACCACGAATCCTCAATCTGCCTGGCATATGGACGAACTAGATTTTGATAAACAATCGATAAAGGCAAGAATAAATGAATATCGAATGTCACCTACAGACTTGAGCACACCAGCCTGTAGTGAACATCTCCGAACTGAAATCCATTCTTTCAACATCTCGGAGTGTGATCCAGGATCAGTAATTTCTTTTCATCAGAATCATCCACCTAATCTAGCTTCGTTTCACTCCCAAAGACAGACTAGGCAGGGGAGTAGCACACTGAAGTTCTGAGTTTTCTTACCACAGCTCACTGCCGTTAGCACAATTCTACTGTGGATTCTGTTCCCATGAGTGATGGTGTGTGAGCGCCCTTCCAACACGATTAGGAAATGACTAGTGGGCAGGACTAGGTGGTTGGGTGCACTGGCGCTCACAATCCCAGTGAATATGAGTTCTCATGGAGGGAGGCAAGGGACCACAGACAATTCTCGCTACTGAAGGTAACAACAGCCTTCCTGCCTCCCACCCATGGGAAGCTGGGAAGAGCCTGTGTGTGCTGGGGGGGGGCGGTGGCAGTGGCACTGGCAGTGGGGTGTGTGTGTGTGTGTGTGTGTGTGTGTGTGTGTGTGTGTGTGTGTATGTGACACAAGCTGCCATTCTGGGAAGCAGAGAACAGTGTGTACTATGTCCCTCACAGACAATGCTAGCATCTCCTTTTTTTTCCCCACAATGTTCCCCTCAGTCCCTCTTGAGTTTTATTTTATTTATTTACTTTTTTACCCTTCAGAAATCTTTCCCTTTCTTAACTGCTTCCAATCCGTTTTGTCCCAGTCTCTGCTTAACAAGTCAGAATGAAGGAAGCGTGTTCTTCTAACTCCTGTGCTTTTATTCTCAAGATGGAATGGACCTGTCTCGGATGCGGGCTTGCCATGAGCACTGAAGGAAGAAAAACACATCCTTCAGGTCGCTGGGGATTCTAGTTTTTGGCTCTGAAAGAAGTGAGAGTCTGTCATGAATTCCCACAACAATCCCTCAGGTAGATAGCTTCAGGGAGTGTCTTGTTTCACAGATACTAGCACACTTGGGGAAAGCACTTTTTAAAGCTGCTTAGCCCCAACAAGGCTAAAGTACCAAACCATACAGCACAATCATGGGTTATTTGGAACATTTCCTTACTCTGAGTCAGATGGGAACTTTTTTTTTTTGTAAAGACCTCCAGACTCTTTATTCTACCTTACCCTCATTCACTCATATTTTAAAAGTTCCTCAGGTATAATCTAACTTATTTTACTGAAGCTTAAGACCCCAGTAGATATCATCCAAAAAAAGAAGAAAAAAAAAAAAACCCTCCTCTATATCTGCTTGTTTGCAGTCTTCTGCCTGGAGCTCTCCAGGGCTGCCCATTCCATTCCACGCATGTTTCAGCATGGGATGCTGCTCCTCAAACCCCTTTCACCACCTGCCCATCAGCATCCACCCATCCCTTCACGCTTCCTGCCCTGGAGCTCTCCGGAAGCCACCCGCTTGCCTCACTTGACACCTGCCCCGAGAAGAGAACTTAATCAGCATATTCAAAAATATCCCAGGTCTCCTTGCAAAGATGGAGCAGCATTTATAGCTCATCTGCCTAATTTACTAATTATCCCGTAAGATGAAAGTTCTGAGAGCCCAAGGCGCGGCGTCTTATCTTCCACAGCCAACGTTCCATAGGCACCCACTCGGCTAAGAGACCAAGAGTACTGAGCGTCACGGAGGAGTGCCAATGCCGCAGTCAGGAGGGTCACGTCCCCGGCAAGCTCTGCAGCTTCCCGGAGAGCCACTCACATCCGGTGTCAGCCCAATCCCTAAATACATATTTAAAATTCCATACACATTTGCTCATGCTGCTCTTCAAGGGCTCTTCTGGGTCTTGCAGTCCAACTAGTCAAAAGGTTCTTCCTTTCCTTCTCAACACACAAACCATGTCTATGGCTCGTCCTCTATCGGCTACCTCTGGGGTGGCCTTGAGTGTGTTTCCCAGCCTTTCCTTCATTATCACCCTTTGACCCGGAAGAGCCATTTACACCCTTCAATCTCTCCATCAGTGAAACCTAATACCTCACATGTGTCACGTGCATCTTTTACATGTGTGTGGTTAATGTATACGAAGTGGGACTCACTTGCTGCCCCTGATAGCAGATCTTCTGCAATATTACCCTGCTTCTAATGGGACTGGCATTGATCCATGCCCTACTTCCAGATTAGCAACGTGAGAGAAGTTACTTGCCCCCAATTCCAAGGGCCATGGAAAGACTCTGGAAGTAGCCATTAGGTAAGCCAGAATGGGATAGGCAGAAGTTTTCATGGAAGTAACCAGCAGCTTCCCATTCTTCTAGACCAGGCCAAGCTATCTCCTGCTGTGGGCTCCACACTAACCCTCGAAGCCTGAGTGGGATTCTCACCTCTGCCCACAGTCACCACTTCCAGATGAGTCCCAGCAGGAACCAAGGGAATGCAGTAAACAATGGTTGGTGATATTCCAGGAACAATTAGAACCTAATCCAAGGGCCTCTGGCAGGCTCAGTGGCTGTCTCAGTTCACTGGCATCAGCTCCCCCTCCCTGCAGACAATTCCCCTTCACCTTACCTTGGCACGCTGGCCAAATACGTCACGAGTTTCCGTAGGTCTTCCTGTCTTATTCTGTCATGATTGCTTCGGGCAGGGAAGGTCAGGATGGGTCCACCTCGCTTATCACGACCCCCTGGAGGGAACGAGAGTGGGTAGTTTAAGAAAGCGTCAGGAAAGTCAGCTACAGATGAAAAGCAGTGTTACAGAATGTCAAAAGAACAGGCGGGCAAGTGCCTGAGAAACCGGTCACCGCTTCTTAACAGGGAGGAGCTAACATGAAGGTAAGGTGTATGACGTTGGGCACATCTCTGCTGCCTTGTCTAGAGATTACTAAAACCATGGTGGGCACACTGCAGAGTTATTGCAAAGACTTCTCAGATAGCAGGAGGAGGTACACAGAAAAGAAGCTCCCTTGGCACATAGGAGATGACAAGAAGGTGGTTGTCGCTGTCCTTGGTGAGAAAACAAGCTGAGCCAAAATGCTTTGCCTTGGAAACTTAACCCCCTGCCACTTCTCTTTGCAGACTCCAGTGGTGTGGGATTATTCTCCAGGAGCTGATGACAGGAGAGGCCTCAGACCATCCCTCTGGACAGCACTGCCAGGAAGTTTTCAGACTCAGTAAGATATCACTGAGGACTCTCTACATAGCCCAGAGGCCAGCTCTACCCACTGGTTGCCTGAGGTGCCAAGCATCGCATCCAATGGAGAAGCACATCAATCTCATTAGAAGCATGCATGCTTAGGGTCTTACTAAAAACTACACGTAAAAAAAAATAGCTGGGAGGAGTGAACCAAGATGGCGGCCACTGTTTTACTAGGACAGGATTCGAGGTGGCCACGGTTATATCCTCTGCTTTCCACACTCTTTCTCTGCTCTTATGATGTTAAAATTCATTCATTAACAGACACTAAAATTACATAGCGGACCAAGTTTCTCAGGGGTTGTTGGATGGTGTTGAAGCTGGAAGGTGATTAGGTCCCTATAGCATGCTGACCCTCTACTAGCGTAAGGCCACCATCTCTGTATAATGGTCACAGTGCCTCTCCAGAAGCCACTGTCATCTCCATGGTGCACACCAAGAGGGGATTTAATGGGAGAAAGATAGGGGCACATAGCGGTAGTACCATAGCAACCCTAGGAAGAAGTCTATGTTAGCTCACTACAGACCAGGACCTCTCTGTGTGAGCTCAGGCAGACAGAGTGCTTCCCTCTGATCATAGAGCACACAGGTGTTGAGTGTGTGTGTGTGTGAGGGGGGTAGGGGTGGGGAGGTGGTGGTAAACAGTGAATCCAGAATACCACCAAGGGGGAGGAGGCTGCAGAGGAAGGACACCAGGTAGGTGACTCCATGAATAAAGTACCCACTGTACACAAGTGAAGACTTAAGAGTAAATTACCCAGCACCCACCTAAAATCTGGACATGACGGTGTGTATCTATGTCCTTAGCACTTGAGAGACAGAGAAAGGCAGATGTTTGATGGCTAGCTAGTGTAGCCAGTCAATGATCTAGCTGAGATAAAGACCCATGTCTCAAAAAGCGAGGTGGAGAGTAATTGAGGAAACACATACACATACTCTCACATTCATGTATTCACACATGCAATCATACACACACACACACACACACACACACACACACACACACACAACCACGGCAGGACAAGTCACACCACACCACACAAAGATGACTGGGGAGACTGCAGGTGAGAGAGGATTAAGCAAAATCAAACCACCAAGCATGATCAGCATCTTGTTCCCTCTCCAGAGGCTTTGTGCAGATACAGAGTTGAGCCACAGACTTTCCAACTCTAGACCTTTCATAGTCTCAGTCCTGGCTTTCTGCATTGACAGCCACCTTCATATCATCTGCCTTGGGAGAGAGAGTCCTTATCTCCCAACTGTGATTCACAAGCCACTTGAAGAAAGGAAACAGAAGGGTTAGACAGACAGATTCTCAGAAGCTGGAGGCTCTCGGACATCCTTCTCTGCTAGCGTTGATCTCAACACCGTAAGCATGTGTGTGTGTGTGTGTGTGTGTGTGTGTGTTGTATCTGTCTGTCACAACTGCTAATTTTCTCTTTGACCTTCCATGGATAATCATATATCTAGGGTTAGGGGACCCTGAGGAACAAGACTTGCATGGGCAGAGGGCGAGCAGAGAGGGTGATTGATAAGAGTTACAGAACCACACACAGCTGGAAGTAAGGTTCTGAGTATGTAAGGAGCCTCCAAAGGTGGGAAATTGCCTCTTTTGTCTCCAAAGGTGTCTCTTGTGTGGATCAAGAGGTCAGAAAGGGAGGCGGGTTCGAACTTGTCTTTTTCAGAATGGAAAACAAAATCCCAGAGTAAAGAGGAGGAGGAAGTACAGAGGAAGAGCAGCATTGTGCTGGGAAGCCGGGTCAATGGATGGAATGAGGCCTCACAGGGTACAAGACGAAGGAGCCAGCACTCAGCTGATAGTCTTTCTAAGGCTCATTGCAGAACCCAGGAGGGAGAAGAAAATAAAGTCATGGAGGAGGCTAGCTCAGCCTGCCTCAGAGCAAAATGAGAGACCGACACCATCTGTCAAGGCCACACAACCATTACCAGTAGAAACCATTCCATAGGAATGGGGACGAAAAGGGCTTCAAAGATAGATGCTGAGTGACAGCATCTGTCCGGGCCCTATTCTGTGATGGCAGAGTAGAGCTGGGGAAGAACGTGCCTGAGAGGACCAGGTGAGAGTGAGGTCTGCTCTACTATACCAGGCGATCCCAAGAGGATGGGCCCTGTGCCATCTATCCTGTCAACCAAACAGAAAGGGTCAAAGGCAGGAGAACAAGGCTACAGATGACACATCAGAGGGCAAAATCATGGCTGGCCACAGGAGAAACAGACTTAAGACTCTGGTGTCCAGAGGCTGACCATCCACTAAGGTGGATCACTGATAATAACCAAAACATTATTGGCCTGAGAAGATCAGCAGAGATGGAGCATGACACCCCAAGGTTGCCGTACGTATGAGAGAGGGAACACGGACATATTACAAACATCACAGATGCACGTCTTTAATAGAACCAACGACTTGTGCAACAAGTTCTCGGCCTTTAGCTACCTGTGCAAGGCTTCGGTGGTAGGAGCTACAGGATAAGGATGTGGGGAACGGGAGGGGGTTGTGCATTCTAGAAATGTCAACTGCTCTCCTTCTGTGTAGACAGGAAAGCAAGGGCTGAGGAAGGAGGAAGGCCCAAAGTGAGAGACGTTGATGTTTCATTGACTAAAAGTAGGGAGGCCTCACACTCTCAGGAGGCAGCAAGCTCCAGTTCGGGCAGCAGATGGAAGCGGCGTAGGAGGGAGGCAGATCTCAGGAAGCGTACGGAAAGTTGGATTCACATAACAATAGCACAGCTCTCTGCACGATTTTAATGGATTCACAGGAGTCTTTTTCCCCCCTCAAAGGGAATAAGGTTATTTTGTAGTTGGAAATGCCATGTTAGACTAGAGAAAGTTGGTTATTGTAGGATTTTTACAGAGCCTTAAAATGTTAACGTGCTTTGATGGATGGTCCAAGTCGAGGGTGGGAGGACTTTAAGATTCAGCCATCCCCAAACTTCTCTCCTCAGTTTCAAAGATCATCTAAGGAACATACTCTGAAACCCTGGGGCCCAGAGTACAAAAGGTTGTCCCCCCCAGTAGCATGGAGCATCACCAGAAGGTGGCCAGAGGCAGAAGCGTGTGAGGATCCTAGGGATATACTGGGTCCCATGTAGGAGGGATAGGCAGAAAGAAGAATGGGCAGAAAAAAGGGATCGGGGTGCTGTGAGTGGGAGGCCAGAACCCCAGGGCTGTGAGCCATAGAACAAAATGGAGCAGGACTAAGACAACAGAGGCACCAAGGGACAGAAACAGCCACTGTCACACACCCACATGCCCACCTGCAGAAGTGGTTGGGCTGTCCCGGACTATTCCAGATGTCCGTTGTCATGGTAACATGTTTTATTTTACCTGGGCAAAGGCAAGATGCTGGCAGAGGAGGGCGGGCGCAGCAAATGGTCCGTTTCTCTGCCTACCATGCTCCTGGCTTTGCTCTCAGAATGAAATGTATCTGCCACACTGCATTATTTAACTCAGGATTTCTCTGCTTGGTTCTATTTTTGTGTTGTGTTTCCTGACTCGGTGTGTATAGAATAGGGAAATCAGTTTCTGTTTTCTTTCTTGGATGTAGTCAATCATTATCTCCCAATCACCTTCAGTGTCCTTCCCAGGCACTGAGGGCAATGTTCCCTAAGCTTAGAAGCTCCTGACCGGGCGAGCATGGATGAGTCAGGCTTGGCTCATTCCGGAGCATAGCAGTGAGCGGCACACTGCCAGTTCCTACCTTCCTTATCCCTGACTGCCTTTCTGGCAAACTACCTCCATGAGTTCAATAAGGTCAATGCCCTACCTCTGTCCTAGGCCTGACTGGTCCCCATTCACATCCAATTGACGTACATTGGAAAGCCAAGCCACTAACAATGAAACAAGGGTCCCCATATCAGAACATATTATATCTGTCTTCATAGTCCCTGAATGGATGCAGAACAAGATGGTGTCAGAAAAGATAGGCTAGGTCTAAAAGAGCTTCTGGAGGAGGGGTAGTGGAATATAGCTTGTGAAGGTGAGGAGAGGCTCACGCTGGCAGGTATGGGAAAGATTGGGAAGGAAAACATCTGTCATGAGATTAACAGAGGCATCAGCAGGACATCCAAGGGATAGGAATGACACTGACACCGCCATCTTAACAAAGGGCCATACAACAGAAGGAAGTGGGCTGTAAACCTGTTCTAAGGATCAAGACTGTGGGGCCCAAGGCAAATGGATGCACAGAGACCACCAGGATGTCCCCACAGGGTCTTTCCAGAGTTCAGTAGGCACCGCAAATCCTAGTTTATTTTGTCACATACATGCCTCTGTGCTAGAATCACACTGCAAGGCTGTTCTACTATGCCTCTAAATCTTTAGTGATGAAGGGCTCACCCCATGACACAAACAGGGCAAGGCAGCCTTTGGATCTCAGTTGTTTCAACAGCAACAGTTGTGAGAGAATACCAGTCCGCCCACTGTTACAGAATGCACACAGTATCTTACAAAGGTTCCTGTGTACCTAGCACATGTCTGCCTCACCTCCCATACCACACAGACTTGCTGTCCTCCCTTCTCTGGTAAGGCAGAGAGAGACAGCTCAAATATGATTTCCCTTCCTACAGAGGACCTCCCCTCCTCTCCTTTCCTTCTGTGGTAGTTGCTGTACATCAGCCGAGCCAGCAGGGCCTATGGAGTGAGTTACCCTACTATGGAAGCAAACTCACTCACAGCCCATGGCTCCATGGCTAGTCATTCAGACCAAAAATCCTATCCAGAAACAAAGGCTCTGTCTGACAAGGTGTACACCACGGTTACTCTCTGTACAGCTCCCACTGTCAGCACTCAGCCCAGGATCAGGATCTGCCAAGTTCTGACCAAGAAGGAATCCAATTCAGTCACCAAGTGTGTGACGTCATGGGAAACATACACTCTACCTAATAAAGCATGCATGGCTAGGTCCAAGTAAACTGTTTACAAGGAGCGGTAGTTGGCCGGAAGGCTGAAGATACCTAATACCAAATGAGATGTCGAGAGGCCCAGGTGCATAGGATAGGCTGGGAGTGCCATGAGGAATAAATATTTGGGAGTTCACAAAACAAATAAAACAAACCATGAACAAAACTTGAGAATACAGACACTTTTGTTTCCATTTGCTAAGAAAGCAAATGAGAAACCAAACCAAACCAAATCAACAACAACAAAACCAAACAACGCCCACAAACAACAACCACAACAAAACAAACAAACAACAAAACCCCCTCCTGTTTGTGACCCACTAAGAAACAACATGAAACCCTGGGGAACATGTGAGGTAGATACACTCTTCCTACTGGAACCTCTCAGGGTGCCCCAGTGGCCCCCGCAGAGAGAGCAAGTCAGGCTGTAGGGTTGTGAGCTGTGTCTGGACCTGCCTATTGCTGCAAGTGTCCTCCAGAGTCTCCAGGTAAGGTCAGGGTCCCCTTTCCTCTGCCTGTCACTGGAGGGATGAAGCAGCCACTACGAACCTAACTGCTAACGTGTCTCCTCTCGTAAAGGACAGTGAGTGAACACACAGACACCCACGCATGGACACACACACATACACACACACACATACACACACACACAGACACACACACGCACACACACACACACACAGAAACACAGACACAGACACACAGACACCCACGCATGGACACACACACAGACTACACAGACACACACACAGACACAGACATACATACACATAGACACACACACAGACACAGACACACCACACAGGCACACATACAGACACACACACAGACAGATACACACAGACTACACAGACACACAGACACACACACACACACACAGAAACACAGACACAGACACACAGACACCCATGCATGGACACACACATACATACACAGACACACACACGGACACACACACAGACACAGACACACCACATAGGCAGACATACAGACACACACACAGACACAGACATACCACACAGGTACACACACACACACACACACACACACACACACACACACACACACACGTACACACACCCTTTTTTAGGTCTACTATAAAGATACATACTCACCAGACACAAAGGCCACTTTCTCCTTTAGGATAGGAAGGACATCAGAAGCTTTCAAACCATCATTCCGAAAAGATCCTGTAGGACAACCAAACAGAAAGAAAATAAAGATGTCAGCTACATATCAGCTAGGCCACAAGGTCCCACCTCAGCCTCCCAGGTCCATCATCTAGGCTCCTGCAGGTCTGCAGTCCAGCCTAACAGAGGAAGAGTCCCCATTGTGATGGAGTTAAAGCCTTCTTCTTTTTTCTTGGCCCTTTTCAGGAGAGAACAGTTCACGCCACTCCCACTGAGCACAAAATTCCATGCCCCAGTGACAACACAGGCAGCCCTGCGGTGGCTGAGCAACTTCAAAATGGCAGGATGTTTTAAAGCACATTTGGATCTCTAGTGCCTAGCAGTGTCACACACAGATTGCATGGGATACAGTGAGTTAGTTCAGATAAAGTAGTTTACAGAACTCTGAATGACAGCTTCTTGCGGATAAGCTGTTAGATTTCATTCTACAAATGTGAAAATAACCAAAAATCTGTTAGCCAGAGGCCAAGTCGATCATGACAACCAAAACCCATGCCCGTTCTCACGTCACCACCAGGCCCCAATCTCCTAAGAAAGTGCACGTTCTCTGTCTGGTTGTTTAAGTCTTGCTTCGTGGCTGTAAAGTACTTTCCTGGGTCTAACCAAGTTCCTATCAGAGGGGTGGAGGCAGACACCAGAGTTCCCCAAAACCGGATAAGAAAAATTCATCTAGAGAAACTGTAGTCCCAGAAGCATACGCCAGCCCAGCCCAGTATGAGGAGCACAGGAAGGGAGAACCAACTTTCACACATACAGGAGACCTCAGGCTGGACCACTGTAACCCTGGCAATTAACTCCAGTGCCATACAGAACTCTGAAAGGGAACTGCCCACACTCATAGCCTTGGGGCTGTAACTGGGGGCCTCTTTGTGTATTACCATCAAGACATCACACGGCGGATCTCATAAGAAAAGCAGTGCTATCAGCTCAGTACAATAGAGCCAGGGACCACGAACTACAACCCACATGCTGTGAGGCCAAGTCTGAAATCTACAAAGAAGAGTGGCATGCTGGGTAGACTCCATCTCTCAGGCTCTCAGCATCACGTGAATTTTACCAACAGTCCAGGAATTAGCTCACTGGCCCAGGGAAGGGGAAATTTCATGCCCTGTGCACAACCAACCAAGGAAGAGAAGAAATGTGTCACAAAACGCCAGGACCCAAGGTCAGAGATCATAATCCAACCCCAATCACACTCCAGTGCCTGACTATTTCATTTCTTTCTTCTCTTTTATGTTCCCCTGACGCAGTGAACCTTTTGTTCGGCAATTAAGTCTCTTCAGAAGTTGACACACAATTTATGATGTAGAGTAGTAGAGAGTAGCTCTCACTGAGCTGCAGTGAGAAAGGAAGAAAGATAAGGAAGAAGAATTCTGACTTCAAAGACACCACCTTGTTTTCTAGCTCTGCCTTTAGTCTCTTCAGATAGGCAGGCTCAAGCCTCATCTCCCACACCAAAGACGATTACATCTCATGAAAGAGACTAATTAGCAACAGTTATTACAGCATTCGCTAATAGTTCCTATTACTTGCTTCGCTTTGCTCTGTTTTCTTCCTCGCACAGCAAGGAAACATTTTTAACTTCTCAACTATCTTTAACTCTAGAACTGTTTGTGGAAAATGACATTATAGTATCAAAACAGCTTGTTTTTTACAAGTGAAATACATTGTTCTCAGTTTTTAAATACTCTGCTTACATAAGTATGCACACTTAATTTCTATATAAAAATGAATTTTCTCCCATCTTTTTCTAGGTTATTTACAAGTTCAAAGTAAGGCAGGCCTGGTAGTGCCAGGCCCATAAACCCAGCTATTCAGGAAGTCAAGGCAGAAGGGTTGCAAGTTCAAAGCCAGCCTTGGTAACTTAGTAAAATGATTGGGTATGTTATGTCCAACCCATTCTCATCTTCAGAGATGGAGGCCCTAGTCTCATCTTTCCATATATCTTCCTTCTCAGGATCTGGAGGATGGCCAGCAAGTCCTCCATAAAGTACCAGATCACAGGCTCTGGAAAATGTCAGTCTTGAGCTGCCCTCTTCCTTGATTCTCAGGCTTCTGCTCCCTTGGCTAGAGGCCTCCCAGTCAGTTCTGATGACTGCTGGGCTATATGCCTGACTTGTGTGCCCACCACAAGCACTCCCAAAGTATCCAGACTCACTAAATCCATTACTAGGAAGTAATCATTTCCAATAGTAGCAACAAGATTTTTTACATTATAAAAACATATGCTTGGGGGTCTTTTAAAGTAAAAGTTCCCTTAGTGGTTTAAATTAGTTTTTCATTTGCCAAAATTGAATTACAAATAACTTTTCAACAATACGTGTATTATGTAAAGCCAAGTAGAGCTAAACTAATTAGCCTAGGGGCTCGGAAATTGGTGACCTTGCATATAAAACTTATTTGCACTGGCTGAAGAGCCCGTGCATCAATTCCTCCAGGGACCTTGTGAAGCCAGCTGTTAGAATACATAATAAAGGGTAAGTTTATTGACTGCTAACTCGAACAGGACCAATGAAATTGGGATATGTTTTTACTACACATCCTGGTAGACTCCTGGTAAATGGTCAATAAACGTTTGATGAAAGAATAAATAACTAAATACCAGTTAGCCCTTCCCAAAATGAGTTGCATGAGGCCAGTGGCATCACCTGTCACATAAGCACTGGTGGTCCTGGTAGATGATCTCCGGTGTCTCTCAGCTCTAATGACCTGAGCCTAAGTTCGTTCTCCATACTTATCAACACAATCTTAAACTTCACAGTCCTCTCACTGTTAGACCAACGTGTTTTGAAAGGATGCATTAGAAGCAAATTCCTTCATTCAGTCTCAGCATGCTTGTAAAAACTAGAACAACTCCCCTGGCTTCCCGGACCGTTCTTTCTTGGGACCACTACTGGGATTTTTTTTTGCAGGTAGACCAGTTGCCGAAATGGAAGAAAAAAATGACAGAACTTCTATAAGTACACAGACCTTGCAGGAGGCAGCTTGCATGCAACTGCTCTTTCTGACACAAAGGGTATCCAATAGCATTATTGGGTTGTGAACACTAGATCAATAGCAGACTGGTCTTTTCCTTAAGGGAAGCCTGCTGAAACAGTGCATCCCTCGTTACTTTATAGAAGGCCTGAGAAGAAGTAAAAGCCCTTAACTCCTCCTTTCCCTTACAAGGGGAAACAAAAGTCAGCAGGAACTCTTATGGACCTGACTCAATGTGGGTGTTGTGCTTTCTCTTAAGGACAAAGGCATGCCTGGCTAGCTTTCAGTGCTAAGCCCACCGCATTCATGTCCTGCTGCTGTCAGAATTACAAGCCTGCTGTTCTGTTAATTAGCAAAGTTGAAATGCTCTGCATTTATTAAGGAAGTAAAAACAAAAAAATGCCACCACCATCTTCCCAAGACCCTCCGGTTCAGGTTTCCTCCCAGCCCTGTGTCTGTTCCTCATTGCCCTGAACCTCAAACAGCATGTTCCCATTGCTGCCTGGTTCTCATCACATTTTCCTCCTCACTGCTTCTCATATGTGAAGCACCAACAGGGCCCCACTCTGGCATCCACTCTGCACTTCTAGTCCTAAGGAAGAGCAAGCTGGGCCTCGTGCCATGGGCCCTGCCTATGGGTTCTCGGGTCTGGGAAAGCAGTGATTCCCTTAAGGAAGCAGAGTGCTTGGGCTCCATGCCAATCTTCAGAGAGCAATCCTGAGTGAAACACACACAGAAACCAATGACTGGGTGAGCATTTGGTGAGTGTTCAAAGGTGTGAGCTGCCAGGAACCCATGGACGGCTCTCTATTTCCTTTTGGATTTCAGTCACACTTCCACAATTTGCACTTATTTAAGGACAAGCGTGTAAGCATCCCAACATTGCTTCAAGTGGGCCAGAGCCCCATCCCTCCACTAAAATGACAAACGTCCCAATACTCCTTGCCCCTTCTCCATTGCATTGCGTTGTATTCTGTGCAGGTGACATCGTGTCTCTGATAACAACCCGTTTTCCCATTGGCATACCTGTCTATCCCTGAGAGCAAAATCCAGTTCTTACTGGGCTTGGTGCTACCACAGTCTAATACAAGGCTTACCTAGTGCATAATAAATATGTAAATGAGGACTCATTTTCGAATGATCTTGGGAAGACGGAAACATCAAAATCTCACACAAAACAGTGTTGGCTATGAGTTCCTAGGGGTTCAGTAGCAAGAAAATTAATTTTGTGCAGCATGTAAATTGGTGACTTGGTGTCACTTTGAAATGATTCCTAATAGCTAGCCTCACAGTCTTGCTCTTCAAAGTAATGGCTGTCATCTACCACCTAGAACTTGCTAGAAACTCAGGATCCCAGTTCCTATTTAAGACCTATAGAGTCAAACACTGCATTAGAAACAGAACCCAGGTGTCTCTAATTACCCATTGTGAGGAAAGAGAGTGTCAGAGAAATTACCCTCACCCTAGTCTAATCAAGGTTTTATTATCGGCTCCGAGCCTGCTTTGTCCCACCATGAGAAGATTCCTCTCCTTGTTCAGGGTTTCAAATATTCAGGTCTTAGCTGCAATCCATCACTTACGTTCCATGCTGTAATAAAGGTTATCCAGGAGAGGTGTATTAATAATTCATCTTCCAGGCCATTGAGACTGGACCCTGTCTTGTTTTGGGGCAGCATGAATGTTTATAAACTATGGCTATTCAACGCTCGGAATGTGGTACCTTAACCCATTCCCTCATCCAATAAATGACTTCATTTCACAACAAGAATAGTTTCTTATTTTCTGAGATCTGAACTCTTCATTAATCATATTTGCAGACCAAATCACCATCTTTGAGATGTTCCCAGAAGACAGGAGAGCCAATTTCTGTCTCTCTATCCCAGCTGATGCCCGATCTACGAAACCTCGAACACCAAGCAATGCTGGACAGGAAACAGGAGAAGGAAACATGACAACAAGAGAGCTGCATATCCATGACTACATGGTACTCATTTTATGAAACTCCCAGTGAGGGGAAGACCCACGTTCTGCCCTCTGGTAACTCGTAGCCCAGAATACCTAGTGTTCACTTTCTCCTAATACTGGGTATCTAACAGATTGAATAAAAGTCAAGATCCTGAGATTCTGATACAGAACTTCAGCCCTCCACCTTACTCTCCACCTAGCCACATGGTATCTGTGCTATCCCAATGCTGGGTGTCATCTCTCCAGTGACAACTCTGCCTGCAATGGGCATTGCCTGTCACTGAGGTGCCGGAACAGAAACATGGATGCCATCCTAGACATTCATCTCTCCTCCACACTTTCCAATTTGGGCATTCAATCATGTTGACTCTACAGCCTAAATCTCCCTCAAATCCATCATTTCTGGGTGGCTTCCCTGAGCTCTCCATCAAGTTCAGCTGTCCCCAGTTGTTCCTTATCATTGTGGGATGGCATTGGTGTGTTTTCTTTTCACATCTGTTAACGTATCCTGACATCTCCAGAGAAAAGCCCTGTCATCTCATTGTTCCTCAACCACTGTCACACACAGGAGACTCTGGAGGTATCAGGACGAACTGATCACACGCATGTTCCTGAACACACGCATGTTCAGTAAGTTCAGTGGTGAGCTGGACTTGGATGGGCAGGACAGGCTCTCCCAGGAGAGCATCTGGACCAGGTTTTGAATAAGGGAAGGGCAGAAGACGGATAGGAAGGGGCCTAGGCGTTGTGCCATGGATGTGTAGCATTTACCTGCTGAAGAGGAAAACAGAGTGGAGGGTACAGCAGGCAAAGCAGGAAGCACTGTGGTTTGATTCCCAGAAGCTGCTCCCCAGAGGAATCTGCCTTTGGGAGGTAGAGAGTTGGGTTGGGATGCATCAAGGAGGAGATCAGGGAGAGAAAGGAGAGTTCGGATGCTCCCAGAGGAAAGCTGTGGCTCAGAACAGGGCTGTGCCCAGTAGGCTCTGACGTCAACCTCCAGTCACTCCTGATCTGTAGTTGAGGCCAGGAGGGATTCAGACACAAGGCTGCTGATGGTAGAAGTCTCTGCTGATCTTCCCCTGAGTTCAAAGAGAGCCCAGAAGGACATTTGTTCTGAGTCAGTTGCAGGAGCCAGCCAGGCCAGGTGGTGGTTTCTGTGAGGTTCTGTGAAGATGCTTAACAGAACTGAATCACAAGTGAACGAGACTTACGTGGTCTCTCCTGCAGTGACTAGATGGCTTAGGAGAAGACATTGTCTGTAGTGGGGGCCAGGGTTGGCAGAGAACCTATTAGTGGTAGAGGTAAGATCTCCAGCCCCCCTGTTCTTCTCTTTCCTGACTTAACATAAGAAAAGAAAGGGGAGGCAGCAGAAATGGGGGTGACAAGAAAAAGAGAGCTGAAGGGAACGACACACACGCCTGTGCGGAAATGGAACAAGTAAGTCTTTTTTTTTTTTTTTTTTTGCTCCTTACAGATGTGAATGAGCTACTGAGGAAATGGCCCATTGGAAAACCCCAGCAAATATAAATATATTTCTTGGCGTTCCCCTTAAAACAACTACCACCGAGGCAGGAAGTATGTGCTGAGAGACGTTCATCTGGCAGAGAGGGAGAGGGCAGATTCAAGTCAATAAGAGAACACGGCACAGCATGGGGCCCCACAAGTCTCTCCCCAGCTGGAAATGCATATGAGTAAAGCCCAGCCATTTTCTTCATCTTCACCACCCACAAATAATCAAACGGTCCTGAGCACCTTGTCTCCATACCCTGCAGGTATGAAGGGAAACCATGTGGCAGAATTCTTCTCTCTGGCCATGAAACTCCTAAGCAAAGGTCATTCAGGGTCCTCTGCTAGAGTGCTTTCAGTGTTCAGAGAAAGGAAAACATAGGGATCTTATTCTGGCAGTGTCTAAATACTGTTTTCCTAAACCAAGCGGCCAGGCCTATACAACGAGAAGCGGTAGCCAGGGACTAGGGGAGATAACCAGAGTGTGCAGAATTTATGAAAAGGAAAGGTGGTGATTATCTTTGCCTAACTCGGGAATCCTTGAATGTGAGGAGCACTTTCTGCCCACTGATGTGCTCATGCCTGGCCTGGGCACCTACTCTAACTTTCCACTACACCATGCTGGTCCGGCTCCTCCTGCCTCATGCAGGTCATTCCTCCCTGTCCACTGCCACATCTGCCCTCTTTCACTAGACCCTAGCAAGATTCCTGAGGGCAGGGCCATGTGCTCACTGAGGTAGGTTCAGTGCCTGGAACACAGCTGGGGCTTAGCTTCAGGGACTGAGCCCTGCAGACCCACAGAGCCACGGAGGACTTCCACACCGAGGCACCAAATGCTGTTCCTCTTCCTCCTGTGCACCCTTTCTGCTGATTCCTACTCCCGCCTTCATCTTTCTCCTGCTCCCGTGCTTCCGGGTGGACTCTAATTGTAGCCAATTTCAACCTTAACTTTTAAAGTCGATATTAGATATAAAGGCCTGGCTAATGGACTACTTTTGAAAAGCGAAAATGTGTAATACTCACCACCGCTAAATTAGCTCTATTAAAGATCACTAATCATTAGCACTTTAAACATGGGGTAACACCTCCCTAAGCCCGGCTAATGAGCAAACTGTTTCTGTTTATTCTTCACAGGACTTAATCATATCTGGAGTTGAGACCTCAAATGCAATTCACGCGAGCCCACTCTACCTCCTGCCCCTGAGAATTTGGCATCCTTCAGTGTAACGCAAACACCACAATGTGACCACTTTGGAAGTGCCTTTGTCCATATACCACTTTCCCCTGTACTCTAAATATCAGGTTGGGTAAGATGTTCATGCTACATGGTGGGACTGGAGAGGACCAAATACTTATCATCTTTTTTGTATCACTGAACAATCTTCCTTCATGAGACCTCTAAGCAACACTGAGCACGAGGACAGCTACTGGATATTAGCAATAGATTTGCTATTATATTTATAGAGAGCTGAAAGGACCGGGCTGTCACGGTTTAGGAATGTAAAGGGCTTGCTTTTATCCTTAGGTCTCTCAGTCTTGGTTACCCTCCACCTCTTCAGAAAAATATCAGTTACTGACACTAAAAGCAAGCCTCAACTATGTCATAACAGAGGTGCTCAGTCAGACATCACAACCTGAAATGGCCCACTGCCTCTCCACGCTCTCTTCCTGTCCATGTCCTGTGTCCTGAAATGTGGACACAACGTTCATAGTAGCAAAGAAAACAAAACAAAAACAAATAAATGACAGCAGCCCATCAGCCATCAGGGCAGCTCAAGGCAAGAGACCCTCATGGGAACACCACAGAGCTGTCCCAGTGCTCAGCCCAGAGTTTCTCCTTGCCCCACCTCCACTGTTTCAGTTTCCTCCATGCTCCTGTATTATGTCCCATGAGTGGAAGAAATGGCAGCACAATATACCAGCACAGACTGGACCGAAGGGTCACAGTATTAAGTAAGTTCAAAGGCAGGGCAGAAGCAGGCAAGAAGGAACAGATCCAAGCCTATAGCAGTTCCAGGAACCTTTGCAAACCGAAGAACCCTCCCTTTCCCAGGCAGACGTGCCGCTGTCCTCGGTTCTGAAGTCGTGTATGGTTGCCACTCAATGTGGCTGCTGTCCAGGCTGCCCCAGAATATGTGAAACAAATGAGACGGCAGCAGAGAAGAGAGATGTGTGTCCCCAGGATGAACCAGTGTGACGAAATGATGTAAGAACATAGGCCTATGAGGATTGCTGATAACTGCAGAGAAGCAAAAACCTTGGTTTGGTATTGCTTTCAAAGAATTGCAGAGATTAAGAAAGGCCTTTGCAACAACACACACACACACACACACACACACACACAATCATGTATGTGTGCACACACTCAGCTTCCAAAGATATTAAGTGGCACAAAACAAATGCTATACATCCCTTAGCACACGTCTGGATTTATAGGTCAACAAATTAACCCTATCTAAAGTGGATGGGTTGGCCCTGAAACAATTCCTAGAGTTTTAAGCAAATTTTAAATCTTTAATGAAAATTTTTGTTTTAGTGACCTAAACATACCTGACTGAATTTAATATTTATTAAAAAATGTATGTGTCGAACAAGGTTACCATTATTGTGTGAATAATATAAGGCTCCTGGTGGCAAGGAAATTTTGGTTTGGGGGGAAGTCAGACATGTAATTTTGATATCATAAGAAACACATTGCAGAAGTACTGGAGGAAATATTCGGAAATTCACAAAAAGATAACCAGCCAAAACTGCAGTCCACAAAGGGACCCAGTGATGAAATGGCAGCAAGTGGAGCAGAAACAAAGGATTGTGGGAGTATCAACAGGTAGAGCAGAGGCAAAGGATTGTGGGAGCACCATCAAGTGGAGCAGAAGCAAAGGATTGTGGGAGCGCCAGCAAGTGGAGCAGAAGCAAAGGATTGTGGGAGCGCCAGCAAGTGGAGCAGAAGCAAAGGATCGTGGGAGCGCCAGCAAGCGGAGCAGAGGCAAAGGATTGTGGGAGCGCCAGCAAGCAGAGCAGAGGCAAAGGATTGTGGGAGCGTCAGCAAAGTCCTTGGCAGGACAGGAGGACAGGAGGACGCTGAAGTCAGAGCAAGTTTTCTTATGGCCTAAACCTCAAGAGTAACAAAGATTGGAACTTAGCACAAGCTGGCAAGTGGCCAAGATCAGGAGAGAGGCCAAAAAGTGACACAATGTTAATCAATGGAGTAACTCACAAAACTAGAGCAAAAGTGGGTATGTCACCTTCCCACAACACATCTGTAAGTGATACGGCTCAGAGGGTCCTATCCACGCAGCTTCTCTGAATTTCTGTGTGCTGGCCTTGTTGCCTCTTTCCTAACTCCAGACCTCCTCTGCCCCTATGAATCTATCTTCATTCCACACAAAGGCATGCAGCCCTGCTGACATTTCTGAGAAGCATGTCTACTGACAATATACTCTAAAAGCAGAATCACTGTCTAGATGAGGGAGCCCCAACATTACCTGTAGGCAACTTCAGAGCCCCACAGGAGACCACAACTGCCTGCAGGGGAAAAGAATGAGAAGCTGGAGGGAGCTCACGTCCTATGGGTCTTCCCCTTGGTTAGCTTTGAACTGTCAGGCAGTAGTGAAGCGGGGGGGGGGCATCATAGAAAAAAGATGAAAGCAGTTAAGTTGTTCTTCATATAGAGCACATACTTCAGACCCTAACATCAAAACACAAATTGCTCAGATAATCTGCTGAGTGATCTCTGAAACAATTTCGATACTATCCCCAGTAATCTTGACAGAGCGTCTACATCTGGGCTACTCTATTCTCTTCCAGCTTCCTGGGTAAAGGGATTCCTTATCAGAACCAAGAGGCCATGAGGTTTCAATGCTTGGCGATGAATGTATACATATGCCCTCCCCCCCAACACATCCATGCTAAGGCCAGAGATCAGCTTAATGTTAAGTTAGGATGTTTCACACAGCTTTCTTCTACTGCAAGATCGGGAGTGAGCTGCATGTTTAACCACAGAAGATTGGCTACAGAAGCAAAGATCTATCCACTCAAAGCAGTGCTAACTCTTACACTAAGAATAACTACTTCTGTATAAATCACAGTATATTGTTAAATGGGAAAAACAGATTATAGAATAGAAGGTAGAAACTGGTTCCGTTTGCATAAATAGGGGTTTATGTCTCTATAAAAGCCACCTACAGATAACACACAGTGATTATTTCTGAAATGTGCTATTACTGCCAATTTTACTAATGTTTTTAAATGCTTTTCTATATTTAATTTTTATTTATTGTCAGAATTAGAAAAAAAAAAGCAAAGTTCCTCATTTGTACATTAATCTTTCACAGACAGGATCTTTGAATTTCCATGCAGTTTAAAGGTTTAATAATTAAGTTGTGGATATGATAACATCTGTGAACAGCATTTTAAAGACAAGCAATAGAACTGAGGACAACTGTTATACATCTGTTCACTCTGATGCAATTTTGTGGCAAATAAAAATGCACCATTCATCACAGATAAAGTTGTTCTGCAGCTAATGGAGCCACGGTTCAAATACATTATAAAAAATTTCAGTTTTCATTAAATAGCAAAGATTTGCCACGGACGCAAATAGAGTTTGCGCCAAGGGTGTGAAATGCTAAAGATTCAATAAAATCAACGTGTTTCTGTTTCTGAGCCATTTATCATAGCGAATCCCTGCTAAGAGAGTCTCTAAGTGTATGCTGTGTATGAATGTAGGATTTTCAACTCAGCTAGCAGAATAAATACATGCAAATGCTCAGATATGTTTTAGGAAAATATAATTAATAGTTGAACTTGCCCTGCTAGATCTTAAAGGGTATTTTATAAACAAAAGTAATGTTGAGCATTTGTGGCCTATGTAAATGTTTAAGATTGTGAACAAAATTAACCAAGAAAATGAGATGCGAGAGGAAGCCGCTGTAAGAATCAGGAGAGAGGAGCTAAGGGCTATCGCTCACTGTTTGAAAAGCATGGACAGAGCCTGAGTCTGCATTTCAGAAAAGAAAGACACAGATGAGAAATGTTTGAAAAGATAGTCAACCTAATTATTACTCAAAGAAATACAGTGTAAACAATGAGACAGTTTACATCATAAACATAAGACTTAGAGAAAGTAAGAATCCTTGGCTGCCCTGGGCATTTACCTCCATGATCTTCTCCCTGTCAGGAGAAGCAAGGTTGCTGCGCTTTTCCTGAAGGTGGTTTTGCACTGTGACTCAAAGTGGTGACACTGGGTATGACAAATACTCAGTGAGCCCTCTCTTGTTGTCTACCAAGGATCCATGGAAGGAGAATGCTTAGATAGCACAAGTCAATGGAATACCAGAGGAATAGCCATGCACATTTCAAGTCAGTCTTTAATCTCACAGAAGTAACACCCCCTGTCTGTGAACTAAACGTTAGGATATAGATGATACAAGCACCGTGTGTGTTGGCTTGAATTGGGCAAAAATGCTCGTCAATTACTTTTTAACGTCTGAGTTGGGGCTTTGATGAGATGTAGATAGCTATAAACAGGCTGAAAATTCACATTTTTATCCACCTTCTCTTTTCTACATGCCCCCAAAGGCACAAAACACAAACACAAAACTAAACAAATGGGATCAAAACAAGTTAAAACCTTCTACACAATAAAAAAAAGGAGGCTCTAAAGAATGAAAGAAGGTATTTCCTTCACATTCACAGGAGGGTACAATCTGGTAGGATCTCAAAACACTAGCAGATAAACTGATTTCAAAATGGGAAACAGGCCTGAATAACACTCCTCAGAAGATATATAAACGGCCAACAAACGACCTATGAGAAGTCACCAGCATTACTAAACACGAAGGAAATACAAATCAAAATCATTACTAAGTACCACCTTGCTCCAGTGTGAATGACTATACTCAGAAGAACTAACATATGTGACCAAAAGTTCATACACAGCACAAGCTGGATCAATGGGTTATTAAATTTAAAAAAATTGGAGACTATAGATAACAAGTATTGATCAGGATAGAGAGAAAGGAATGCTTGTCCGTTGTTGGTGGGAATATAAATCAGTCTAACCTTTATGAGAAACAGTATGGAAGTTCCCAGAACTTTTAAACATGAACTACCTCATGATCCTGTGATAAATGCAAAAGAGAGGACATCGGTCAAAGAGATTCCTGCATCCTCAGGTACACGGCAGCGTTGTTCAACAACAACCAAGAAATACAAGCAAACTGTGTCCCTCAACTGGCGAACAGATAAAAATGATGAAGAACAGATTCGCGATGGAATATTATTTGGCCATGAGAATAACCTAGTGACTTGAGATGACACAAACTATACCAGGATCATCTACCAGGTGAAACAAAGCAGGCCTGGAAAGACAGGAGACATATGGCCACGTATCAACTCAGCAACTCTGGGTTAGCTCCTCTCGGAACTGACCTTCTCCAAGTAGAGATTTTTAAAGCTGCCTAAATAAGGACCAAGCTAACTCAAGGTAAAATATCTGTAAACCATGGCTCCCTTACAAAAGTAACACATTAGCTTTATTATGTCTTATTTTGTGGTATTTCTGGGGAAGCATTACTGCTCTTAGCTTTTCTGACTTTAAATCATATCTTAAAGGGCCTAGCTAAAGACCTTCCACTACATCTCAGGGATGAGGAGGCCTTAGTACCATGATCAATGACACCTGCATCACCCTGGTATCTCAGGTGCATGGGACTATTGACTAAAATCCTCCACTCTTAACGGGTCTTAGTCTGCAGGGCACAGGTAGGGCTAGATGCCAAGTAACTGTGTAACCAAGTTCCTGTTTCCATTTGAAGAGGACAAAAACATGGTTTCCAAAAGTAGGGAAAATCTGGATCAAAATACTCAAAGGTACTCCCATGTCTGGGATTGTCCCAGCACACATACAATGACCTTTAAATGGGCCACACCCTGGAAGACCCTCTTGACTGTTCATCTAAGCCCTCTCCGCTTCTATTCTGGTAACCTTCAACCTCTATACCACACTTAAGAGTGTACCACCCCCATCTGTGAGGCATCCCTACCCTGCACCAAATGCCTTCCCGGGGCTTCTGTAGGAATGGTTCTCTTCTTATCGCCTCCTCCCACTCTTCGCATGCAGAAATAGCTGTACATCCAAGCCCATGCCAGAGAGCTAAATCAAGGCAACAGACATCCTCCCCCTCACAGCACCAAACTATGACAAGATTCACCATTCTAGAGGCCCCCATCAAGGATCAAAACAGCAGACTTATGGTATCAGAGACTCATAGTCCTCCAAAAGCTTCTAGCCTTTCTCTCATTTGCAGTAAGGGAACTGAGACTGGTATCGGGGAAGGAGCTCAGGGTCACGTGTTGAGTTTCACACCACAATTACAGCTCAGCCTCCTGTACTTCATGCACACGATTCGGAGAGTGTCCCACCACTGCTGTGTGCATAGTGGATTGTAAGGACGGGCTGATGGCCTTCTAGAGCACTGCTAGCTAGTTCTCACACCTGCTGTGTGTGGCTTTTACAACTCCAGTTGCATGAAGTGTAACGTTCTGTCCCTGAGTTATATTAGTCGCATTAAAAGTGGCCACTAGTTGCTGTATTGGAGACCACAGAAGACGACATAGCATCGTGGTTCTCTTAGTAGCTCTGATATAGATGGACAGACACATCACAAAAGGCAGAGTTCCCTGAGGTCAGTCAGTGTCCAGCACAATAAACGAATGGGAAACAGCATAGCATGAAATCAAGCAGAGCTCAGCCATGAATGACTCAGAGCCATGAAACACAGATGTAGCATCCAGGGAGGCTCAAGAGGACTTTCTTGAAGCACAGGAACCCAGGAAAGAAGCGAGAGTCATTTAAGAAGGATTATTTTTAACTTTCGAAGGCTGATCGATTTTTCTGATTGGAACCAGAGTGCTGGCTGTGGACAGACAAGCCTGGGGCTTCAGTAGTTTTGGCAGATGACCAAAAGCCTAAACGGTAAGGTAACTATTTAGATTCCCTCTTGGGAAAACAAGTCTTCACAAAGCAAGGGAACTTTGAATTTCAGGGCAAACACAGAACCTTGTACCAACCTTTGTGCTTCATGGTGTCTTTCTATCCAGTCAGTAAACTGAGTGGGTGTAGCTTCCATACTAAAGACAAGGCACCATGCCCAGTGGCTTCACATGCCCACAGCCCAATGCAGAGAATAAGGGACATCACCCAGGGGACTAAGGACCCTCCAGTCAAAGAAAAAGCCCTTTGCAAGCAAGACCGCACTCACTCTGCTCTATCTACAATGTCTTAAATTACCAACAAAAATACATTTTAGAAACTTCTAGATATAAAGACTTCAACCAACATAGCTTTTTAAATATACACAATCACTAGAACCAAAGGAGAAAATTTTGCTGTTTATGGAAGCCAGAAAAAGACCAAACCACCAGGATATTCTCACACCCCAGAAGTTCTGATGATGCATGAGACAAGGCAAGGCTTTGATCTACATCTTTTTGGCTTAGTAACAAGTGGCTGACACCATTAATGTGGAGAGCTAATGGGGTACAGGGAACTCTTTTTGAGATGGTATCTCACTTCTGTAGACTAGGCTAATCTGGACTTCTATGTTTTCCAGGCTAACCTCAAAGTCACAGTGATCCTTTTGTCCCAGCCTCAGTACTAGAATCATACACTGTGATTTTTCCCTTCTAGGCTCTGTATTTGTTCACAGTTTAGAGTATAAAGCATTTCACATCGTGATTTCAACACTAAGACTTTTCTCTTACAGCTATAAACTTCTCCCTTGCTCATGAATGTCCTATCACTAGTCTTCACCTGGAAGATTCATCAATGTCAAAATCAAAATCCTTAAAAGATCGCCCTGCTCCTCAGTTCTACCACCATCTGCGAAATGTATGTGTCGGTGGCCTCTTTAAGCCACTGTGACTACTAACTGGGATTGCATGTGTACTTGTGCCTAATAGGTGGCAGGTGTTAGCAGGGCGAGGAGTTGGAGTGAATGAGCCGGTCGATGACGCGTCTGGACTGTGTGATTGATCTGTCACTTGGCTCAGCTGTGCAAACCTGGGAGCAGTCAGATTACAGAAACCATTCAGACTGAAGACACAGTCATCCACATGCCTCCAGCTCCTGAAACCGCAGACAAAGAACCAGGAGGAAATGAGCTGCCTCCAGAGAGCATCGCGCCTTGCAAATCCATCCACTGCACAGGTGAGAGCATTATAGCTCTGCTCTAAAACTCTACGATTCTGTGTGAAGAGAGAAGGCTGGGCCATGATCCGGTCTTTCCGGCCTTGGGATGCTGGCATGGAAATGTGTCCCTCAAAATCGATAAACAGGCCCTGAAATACTCATTATCCACCAGGGTCCCGGCTTCATCAGCACAGCAGTCATAACTGAGGAACTACTGGCCTAGGTGAGAGAGCTCCGGGTGAGAAATCCAAAACACCAGGCCCCCCTTGGGTCTTTTCCATATTCCTCTTCTCTCTGGCCTCGATTTCAACAACAGTAAAAATCAAACCGCACAAGCCAGGCAGGATGATGGCTGAGACTGTCTCTTACCAGCTGTTTCTTTCCCTAATTTTGCTTTGCTCTGGAAGACATAAATCCTGTAAGAAGTTAGGGGAGGTGGCATCCCGGTGGAGAAACAAGACCCTCGGGGTGAAGTCGTGCTGGGGAAATGCCACATTTAATGGTTTGTAAAATGCATCATTAGCTTTTGTACCATTAAGAAAGAAAAAAAAAATCTACTGCTTATTAAACCACTCCAAACCATAAACTATAAGATACATGATTCCAGAGGTGGAAAAATGTAGGAGTGGGAGAGGAAGAACATTCTAAAAATCAATAAAATAGAGGGGCCAGCATTTACCAGGAACTTGCTAGATTCTTAGTCACTTAGCTAAGTGTCTCACACAGGCTCTGTTGTGTCTTTTAAACCTAAAAGAGCCCTGTGCATTAAATGGAAGCTCAGGAAAGACGAGCATGCTAACAGCACAGAGGAGGAGACATGGAAAGCTTGGAGTATTTGCTTATGGTTACCTGACTATCAGGGATAAGAGCAAGATATGAACCTATACCCATTCCGCTCCAAAGTCTACCTTCTTACCCCTCTGCCCTTGGAAGAAGTCTGGGATGTCTGACAGAGAAGAATGGGACAGGACTCAAACACAATCAAAATATATCAAAGGAACATACAAGGATGAAATACTTGGGACCAAAAAAAAAAAACAAACCTCCAGAGATGTTATGAGCACATAGTTTATGGATAAGCGAACTAAAGACCATAAGGGTTATGGGACTTGCCCAAGGTTATTGCTGCTGTTTATTGCAAAACCCAAGACTCCTCCATTTTGTCTAGTAATAAGGTTAAATTTGCAAGTCTATAGTTTTCTGAGTGTGTCTTTCTGTCTTTCTGAGTTCTAGACATTTTTCTGTCCTTATGGGTTCCCAGTGGCATCAAGTAGCCCCGTAAACACCTTTAGGCCTAAGGTGTTGAAGCTTCTTAGAGCAGTGCGGACAGAACAACTAGACTGGTCCTAATGTCCCCAGCTCTAGGGCCTCATCAGATTTACACCCTGTGGGCACACAGACAAAAGAAGGCCCACAGAGACAGTGTATAGACAGCCCCTATGGCACACAGAGTAGAGTGTTGGTGGCACCCGTCATGGCTCTGAAGTCTAAAACAACTTAGGTTATTTCGCCTTCCCTCTTTTTCCTTGGTTTTTGCACTTTCCAGCTTGAAGTTGCATTTGTTGGGCTGGAGCCTGAGCACACAAAACCCCTGCGTTCTTGCTTTCTCCATCTTATTTTGCAACAGACTGTCCTCCTCAAGCAGGGAGCCAACCCCACCCCCGTCACCGCTGCCCCCAAGCCCCTCTCCTAGCAATAGTCCAGCCCCTGCCCCCGTATAAGGTTTATAAAACCGAGCTCTGTGAAGGCATCCCTTTCACTTTATAATCCATCCCACTTGTCTTAAAGCGAAGGCTACCCCCTCCCCAAGGCATGGCAGCCCTCCAGAATCACAGCATCTCAAGCTCAAAGTCAAGACCATTTATGTTCAACCTTCCAGCCATTAAGGTTTGCGTTTGAGTAAAGGGCAAACCTTCCATTTTAGGGACTGTTGTTTGTCTCGTTATTATGAGTTAGAAGACAATGCTTGATAATTATACTGCAGGCCTCTGGGAGAAAGGGCAAGCCCTCTGACTGGGAAGTAGAAAGTTCCGAGGACACCGAACGGCCAGATGTGGGCTGACTTGAAAGCTCTCTTGTCCGGGTTATAGGCATCTAACTGGGGCAAAGCATTTGTCCAGCCTCATAGTTCACTGTCTGGGGAAAGCTCAGTCGGGGCAGCAGCTGGCTTTGCAAATCAAGCATCACAAAAAAACCCAAATTTTACCTTCCAGCCTCCAAACCCCTCCTGGCTGCGGCTCTGTTCTGGCTTCTTTTGTTGGACTTATAGCTGCCTTCTAGCCACTTACTGAAGGTTCTTAGCTAGGCAAGGCTCCCTGGTGCTTTACATACGTGTTTCATTCCTTCCTACTCTCTTAGGGGTGCAAATTATCTCCCCCATTTAATGGATGAAAACCTAGGATTAGAGAGATCAAATAGCTTACCCCAGGTCACCGAGCTAGAAAGGGATGAAGTCAAGATCTGAAGCAGGTTCATTCCACTCTAAAGTCTATGCACGAAGCCTTTTATATATGGATCTGCATCATCCAGTACCCAAATCGCTCTGGTCAAGGAACATCTACAGTCATCTCTTCAGGACTGGAACCCGGCTGTGCTTGCTACGGTTTAAAACACAGTATTTCATGTGCCTGGAATGAGCCGTAGATTCAGGGTCTTTGTCAGTCATAGTGACATGACTGAGCGAGTCTCTGCCAGTCCTGCAGTTAGCACTCTAGAGTATGCACTGAGCTCTGAAACCCAGCCAGTTGACCATCCCCTGCATGCCCTTCTCCTGACAACAGTTAGAAATTAAAATATCTTAGACTCTGTGGCCCCAGCTACTTTAACATGAATGGAGTGATGGTCCAGTAGTATGCAGATTATCTTATTCTGACTGTCTTTCACCCCTGTGGTCTCTGATGGCACCCCGAATAGAGGACTATTCAATGACCACTTTAGACAGAAGTGCTGTACAAGAAGCCTGTCTTTGTAATAGATGATGGATCCTCTGAATCTCAGTGCCTACGGTTCACCCCTTTCTCAGCCTGGAACCCTACCTGACAGTCTGCCAAACTCATTGAAAGTCAGATCTTGTTCTGAGATAGGAAGTTGGATTTCAACATATAGGAAAGTGACTAAAACAACCTGCAAAAAGTTTTCTGAAGCATTTTGGACCAGCGGCTGAATTAAAATAAGAAAGGTCCACGTAAACACTTACCCCGTGTTGACTACATGAACATTAGAAACACAACAGTGAATGTTGTTACTGACTTCAGGGGTTGACTCAAAAGCAGACAGTATGCCAATTGGAACTCTCTAATTATGGGGAAATTGTGGAAGAAGATAACCATACATCCAGCCTAGATAAGATCTCAGCCTAAGTGTGAGAATGAGGTCATACTTCTCAACATGCCAAACTACCCAGAACACCCTGGAGCTAAGCACAAACAATTCTTTCTGGTGAGCTTGGATAAACTATATCCATGGCAGCAGCTATGCCTACTAGTGCCTGGCCAGTGGCTCAGCAAGCCTACTTCCCTCTCTGAAGCACGCAACTCTGTTGCACTTCCCAGCTTGTGGAACACTTTTGGTTGTAACAAACTTTGAGTGTAAGAGCCTGAAGACTGAGTTCTAGCTGATAAGATGGGAACAACATGTCATATGTTGTATCTAGGACATTCCGTGAAGCCATCCCTCATCATAGCTTCCATGTTTTCTTTGTCCTCTAGCAGCTGGAGGCACAGGTACCAGAGAACTCCGAGACACAGAAGGATAGCAAAGCCACTGAACAATAACAGATTGGGACCTTCGTTGTGATTAGGGGTTCTGCAATGGGCCCCAGAGCAACACATAAGCTTCCAATACATCATTGCTAACCTACAGTTGTCTAGCTGCCAGTCTGTACTGAGCAATAAGCAGAGAATGCCACCATTGTTAGCACAATTTGTGGTGGACTATTAATGGTAGGCTATGAACTGCTTTTTAGCTCTATTTCAAAATTGTACATCTTATGTTATTAAATCCTATAAATATAATCTCATTAAAAGCAACAAGGCGGGTCTGTCAGTAATCTGGGTAATAAACCTTCAGAACTCAGAGAGGATACAAATGAGCACAGGAGAGGAAAAGTCTAGAAAAGATTTGTAACAAAGGATAGCATTTAGCTACTTTATATTCTCTTAAGAGTTCATCCAGGACCACGCCCCTGACTCAGGAAAGCACTAGATACATTCTAGGGAATGATCAAAACACTAAGTACTATGATCGTTCTGTTTCCCCAGCACAAGTCCTCGCCCTGGCCTCTCCTAGTCTGGCTGCTGCTACATCTTCAACTATCATGGAGTGTATCTATCCGGATGGCCACCAAAGTAAAAACTCATCTGCTGGCCTCTCCTTAGCATCTCCACTGTGCAGAGGAGGGCAATCATCAACTGCTTCACTCTTCCCCTGTGCTGCAAACAAAGGAAGGTATATCATTAAATCCTCTCATCCTTTCCTGAGTGAGCCCCAGCTGAGCCTTCCCCAGACAGGGAACTATGAGGCTGAATGCATGCTTTGCCCCAGTTAGGTGCCGATGAGCTGGATAATGGAGCTGTCAAGTCGGCCCGCATCAAGTCACCCTTTCCTGTGTGATCGTTCCCATCACACAGACAAGGAGGCTGAGGCTCACAACAAATATTTTACCCAACATCACTCAGCTCAGGTAAGGAGGAAGAGCACTGATACTCTTCATCAGCGTAGAGCACCATACCTGACTGGAATTCTCCCTGAAGCACCTAACTACACCTGGTGATGCTCAGAGCCTGCTTATGCTAGCAGCAGAGAGACAACTTTATTTTCAATTTTCCCCCAGCTGGTTGATGAAAATGTTGGTATCTTGAGAGTCACTGTAACACAAGTATTTGCACAATAGAGATCAGCTGCTGCTACAAAGACAACCGTCAGGCTTTTCTTCCTCCTTAGAAACAGCACTGCTTAGGTTTTCTCTCTGGGCCCACTCTGTGGTAGTAGGAGCTCCCTATCTGGTTGAAATTTCAGGAATAGTAAAAAGTCAGTGCCCCTTGGTTGGAGACTTCATTGGTACAGAAACAAAGGTCAATGTTAGGCAGACAAGAAGGAGAGAGAAGAAGAATCCCGCCCCCACACAACTCACACTTCTGACGGCTTTCTTGGGCGCTCCCAATAGCTAGTGAGAAGCAGCTCGGAGGACCATTCTGGGTTTAGGCAGAAGGCAGCTCAGTTGGGGAGCCAGGGGGAAAACTATGATGGAAAGAGTTGTTTGTAAAGTAAAAATTGGGGAGGCATCATAGACCTCTTAAGGTAAGTTAAAAACTAGGGACTTAACAATGACATTTACTCATTTTGTGCTTGTATATGTGTTTGCACATGCATGCCACAACATGCTTACAGAGGGCAGGAGACAACTCTTCTACCTTCTGGGTTCTAGGGATCCAACTTGGGTCCCCAGGCTTGGGGGTAAGTGCCTTTACCCACTGAGCCACCCCACCGGCCCGCTTTGTTTCTTTAATGAGCAAGCAGGCTAACTTCCGCTCAGCACTTGAATATAGAGACACAGATAATCCAAAGGTAACAGTCACACGGTGTGTTTCAAAGCTGACAGTGAATACTTGGAATTTTTTTTCTTTGATTTGTGGTAACAGATTTACCTTCCTGAATCAAAGCGCCTCTTAATTAGCTGAACAGGAGCTGAGCTGATATGCAGCAAACGGGTACAGGAGCTTAGGGAGTACTTGGGGAGGACAGTCAGCCTGAATTTACTCTTTCTTTTTAAGTAAATAATCCACCTAGGCAGAATAATCCTGGGTGAAAATAAAGACCTTATTGTTTCAGCCTGTAGCCCAGAGCTGTTCCCGAAGCTGGATGATCATTAGATTCAGTGGAGATGACTTAAACATACAGGCTCTGTTGTCTGTACTTAGATTTACCCTCACAAGTGCACGTTTGCCAGAACTGAACGAAAATACAAAAAACATACGAGCAAACAAAACTGTCCTGATAATTTAGATAATTAAAGACTCTGAGAAATCTAAGTAAATTTGACCTAGGAAAAAGAAAAAAAACTTAGAGGACATGCAGAGGGTTCCAGGTCGGAAGCAGCTTTAATAGATCCAGCAGGACTCTGAGGAAGGCAGCAGGCTAATTGCCAAATACTGGCTCTTCTCGCAAGGCAGATCTTCTCTGTCATCAGAATCCTCATCTGCCACACAGAAGGACTCACCACTGAACTGCTGGGCTCCCAGGATACACCCAACACCTCATTGCCCACTTGCTACGAGTATGTTCCCTCTTCTCCTTCTTCTGGGGGAGCCCCTAAGCCAATGCCTATGAAGAAACAGTAGCTGCCACCTGGCTCCCTCAAGTTTCCTTCTCCAGTAGCAGCCACAGCCATGGCAGCTACTGCCGCCACCACGTAGAGTGGTCAGTTGAGGGAGAGGCGGCGCCAGCAGTCAAAAAGTAAGACACTGGTTTCAGCTTGTCTCTGCCCCAGACTACAAGAGCCAACTTCCAGTTTCTCTGGGTCTTAACTTCCAGTCCTGCCAATGAACATCAAGGAGCTGGAGCTACCTTTGCCCAAAGCTCTGCTAAAGAGCTCAGGAGAAAGGGTTAATGAGAAATCTGCCATTCAGCTCAGGCTAACAAGCCAGCCTGTCACTGTCCCTGGGCACTTTCCCGCCCTGGTCAGGAAGAATGCTGGCACTTCCAAACTAACGGCTGCATGGAGCTTCAGCTAATTGGAAGCTGGATGACAGATGACATCAGGATTCTGGGAGAGGAAATGATCTCTCCAGCCACAGCCTGCTGCAGCCAGGAGGAAGGAGGAAAGGGAACTTTCCCCAGAGGGGCCCAATCAAGGCTCCTAGGGGCAGGGAATAAAACATTAATGGAACTCAAGCCACCACCTGAACATGTCCCGGAGTAAAAGAACCAAGCAAAGCTGAGACTGGAGAGGGTGGCTGGACCTGCCTGCCAGCTGGCACGGCACCCTGGAAATGAAATAGCAGCCAGCCAGCCAGCAGCGGGACAGCATCGGAGGACCATGGTGGAACCAGGAGCCACAGAGACTCTGGAAGATTCTCAGAATTAAGGCAGAGCAGTGATGAACGCGTAATAAAGCCAAAAGTACTAGGGAGGCCTTGGTTATATCTGTCAAAGAACTAGCCAGAGTCAGGGCAAATGCCATGGGTTGGGGAGGAGGCATTAGCACAGTCTACACTGTCTGAGCTCCAGCTTAAGGATTCCAGAGGGATCCACTATTTTTCACGATTGTTCACCTAGAGGGAAGGTTCTAGATCTCCATGATGAGAATTTTTCCCTAATTTAAAATTTCAAAAATCATTTCATGTCACTGAAAACATGCCAAACACACTTCCCACACATCTAGCCCCAAAGCTGCTGTGTTTTCTCCTGCATGCGAAGGAAGGAAGGAGATGGGACTGGGTGTAACTGATGAGATGTGACAGGAAACACTTCTTGCTCCATCCCTGCACCTGGCCTGCCTGGCCCCGTCCCTGGGCCCCAGCTGGCTGCAGCTTGCCCACTGCAAGAGCCTAGTTTCCAGATGGTCCACACCACAGCTACAGAGCCAAGACTCGCTATAGATGAGTCCTCAAGCCTCAGCAAAGATCCCCCAACCCCAGAGCAGGAGTTTGCCGATAGCAAATCCCCAAATAAGTTTATGGTTGTACTTCATTTCAAGAAAATTTGCATACCCTTAGACATCACATTCTCCGGAAGACACCATTTCAATTCTGTTGCTTTCTCATGTCCAGAGTCTTCCATCAGATTGGGAGCTCCCAGGATAGGTGGCACCTCCAAGGATAGGACCCACACCCACTCACCTGTTCGAATCCCAGCAGAGTCTCAGTTCAATGAGACCTTATAATGGTTTGTGACGAGAACACCACTTGAAATCCTTGTTTTTTATTTTTTTCCAAAGGGATTTTTTTTTTTTCAGAAATGGAAGAGCTCTAAAAACTGGCAGTGTCTATTTTAAAAAAAGAAAACACATCCAAGGCTCCAGTCCTCCAAGGGAAGTGCCAGGCCTCTGCAGTGACCAGGAATTCAGCCAGATGGAGCCAAGGAGAGACATTGTTCTCTCTGGGAAAGGATGGCCAGCACCACGCACTGTCTCCACCACCCTCTGAGTCTAAATTCTGCTGACAGTTCCTGGACCTCCAAAGTCTGTATTAGAAAGGGTTACGTTTGGCTGAGAGACGCAGAGGGCAACCTATCTGTCTCATTGCATTAGGAGTGGCTAATTTCTTATCCTAACTTCCTTGACCTTTATCTCTTGGTAACAAGATGGCCGCAGCACCTCCTGGGATCTTATCCCTATTCCAGAAGAAAGAATATTGAACAGTAAATAGCATCTTCTTTGACTGACTTTGTCTTTGTTTAGGAAGAGAAGACCTTCCCTTTAGTTTATGCATATCTATATATCTATCCTGTGCATCAAATAGTCTTCCTGAGTATTTCACTCTTTACTCTGTATCGTAAGAGAAGAAATAGACATTAAGTAACACAGCTGGTGTGCCACATACACAGATTTACAAATTGGAAGGACCAAGCACCCTTATGCCTTAAGAGAGGTACGCCTCACTCCACCCATATCTAGAACCCCTCCTAGGAACTACGGCTCTCTGCAGGGGATGCCGCAGCACAGAGTCCTACTGTTCAGGATAGCCAGACACTCCTACAGTAGGGCATGCAGGGAACTCCACGGCGGTGGCTCAGTTCTGCTTCCACATACGATTTTGCAAGGGCTCTCTAACTGAATATTGTGTTCTCAACATCTGACACGGTGCCTGGCCCAGTGTGACGTTCTCAATAAAAAACTCTCAAGTGGGTAAATACGAAACACTGGTCCTTCCTGTTAGCCATACATTTCTTATATTTAACTTCCTTTGCTATTCCTAAGGTACTGGAGACTGATTCTAGGGTCTGCTAAGAAGGCAGGCTGCCAGTGAACTACCTCCCCAGCAGCGCCCACATACTGCCCCCCTCAACAACGACTCTCTTCAGAGTAGGACGAGTCATTTAGAGCAGATCCAGAAAGGTCTTGGAACAAAGATGTCCAAGGATTCAGAGTTCCAGGCATTGGATGTGGTCTTTCTGTATTTCTAGAAGGTATGCGAGAAGGCAAGGAGCCTGGGTCACGAGGGTGCAGTTCTTATCGCTAGGTTTAATTCCTTTATGAAAGAGAAGCCGGAGATCTTGCCTGTCCATTCTGCCTTGCGAGATCACAAAGAAGAAAGGCAGTTTGTGAAAAGTGGCCCTCATTAGGCACAGCGTCTGCAGGTATCTTCAATTTGTTCTTCCCAGTCAACAAGAATCCTACCAGGCAGGATTCATATTACAAATAAAGCAGAGAAATGGAAGTCAGCCAAGGCTCACCCTGGGAGAACCAAGAATGAACAGCAGAATGCACTGTGGTGTTGAAGATTTACCCTGAGGCCCCCCACTCCAAGAATCAGTGCAACAGTCACCCATGATCTGTAGTCTTAGCTTCATAGACTCTCATCTCTCTATTCTGTTAGGACTATAAGAGCTTGAGTAAGCATTTTAGGTATGCTCCATGCCTTTCCTCGACCCCTGGTGCCCAATCATGACTTTCTCTTAGCACTGACTCATCTCATGGATTATGGCAGCAGGAAGGGTCCCATGACCTCCTCTCCATGGCTCTGATATTAATCCTTCAGTCCTGCCCACATAGTCCACAGCTGCTGCTGATACAGGAAAAGGATGCTGTAGCCATGGGTATGTTAGACAGTGCTTTCTACCTTCCGCAGGCACTAGCCTATTTGGAAATCTGATGAGAGCCAAAGGCTTTTGTCCTAGTAGATTGCACCTATACCCAGAGCCACCATATCCCCATGTAATTATAGAAGTTGGATAGAGCCTCCCCTAAACCCACTCGTGGAGCTATAAACACTCATGCAAGAACTCCTGGTCCAGGGGAGACCATGCATTTGTAATTTAGAGACGTGCTCTGCCTGAAGGAAGGCTCCAGTAGCTGAGCCAGGGACCTCCCAGCTTGCTCTCCCCTCCAGGGAAGCATTAGAACAGTGAGAACACACATTGTCTCTTGATCCCTCCCATCTTCAAGGCTTTAACCAGAAAAAAGCAGAGTACTTACTGTGAGGCAAGCTGCGGAAGGCCAAGGGCTTGACACAGATTTTCTGGAAATCTTATCATCATAATAAACTTGTTAAGTAGATATTATCCCTCATTCAGAAGAGAACTGTCGGGCTGTAGGAAGTTAAGGGACTTGGCGAGGACGACAACAACTACAGAGTGTGGAATCAAACTCAGACTTAGCCAAGGTCTACCCCTGCTCTCTCCAGCATCACATTCCAGAAACTTCCTGAGGTGAACCCACCTCGAGGAGCAAGCAAGGAGAAGCACGCCTTGCTACCCTCCTTTCACGTGGCACAAAGCCTGAAATACAGCCGAAGAGAGAGGGGCAAGGCTTCGCTGTTGTGTGTCTGTTGCTCTGAGTCTATGGAAACGCAGTTCTGCTTTTCGTAAGTCACACAGCACCTGCGGAACTGAGTCTGGGTTCCGGAGAATGACCCTGAGTCAGTGCGAGCCTAGAGGGCACTCACTGTAGGTGGCACTGATGGGAAACTGGAGAATGGTGGGCAGAGGCAGCAGAGTAAGGGAGTGTGCAGGGAACACCTCCGAAGATACAGTGAAGATAATTAGAGGGAAGACGGAAAGAACTCTTAGATGAACTGAATTTCGAGAAAACAGATAAGAGCGCTTCTGATAATTTTTTTTTTTTTTCGACAGTGCAGGGCTGGAATTGGAGTGAAGAGCAAAGTCCTGCTTTATCTGATCCCTGAGAAGGCAATGGATTAGACTGTCTTCCTAACATGTCATGGAGATGGGCTGGACGATTTATACCTCAAATACATGGAAAAGGCTCTGTTAAAAAAAACCCTACATATCCCATACTGTTCAGACAGCAGAACAAAGTAAGGCAAATTTAGTGAAGGAAAATTATTGAGGATCTGCAAAGAGTAAGCCACGTGCCACAGAATGTACTTTTCCCCTTTGAGATAGAGCCTTATTATGGCTGTTGGCAGGATTTTTGTAGTAAGAAGTGATCTTTGAGCTGGCTGTCGTGGTGCATGTCTGTGTTCACAGAACTCAGCATGCGGAGGCAGGAGAATTGCAAACTGAAGGCCAACCCCACTATGTAGCAAGACCATGTATCAAAACCCAGACCTTATAATTTTAAAAATTAATAACAAATGCCCAACAACTGAAAGAGTAGTTAAATGAATGGAGGTGGTGCCATGTCCTCGGTTCCCTGCACGGAGAGAAAGGAAGTATTCAGTGTTAGCCGTGTATAGAGTCTAAACCAGTGAACCCTGGCTCTGCCCTTTGAGGACTGCAGGAACTTCAGAAAGCTACTTAACTCCAGCCAAGTGTGCTCCTGACCCTAGCACTGGGAGGGGCTGAGACAGGAGGATGATGGAGTTCAAGGCCCACATAAGCTGCATAGTAAGGCCCTGTCTCTATAAAAAAAAACAAACAGTTAAACTTCTTAAGCCTCCATCTCTGATCCCATGAGGAGGTGTGATGACAAAGCCTGCCTTCTAGTCTACTCAGCACAGGGCTTGACATATTCCCAGAAAGGAGAGTGCTGGGGCAGGGGGATTCAACGTCAGCCTCTGTCACCGTCAAGGTGCTTCCACGTGATGGAATGCTGTCGAGCCAATGATAACTAATTCCTACAAACGGAAGTCTAATGACTACGTCTACCACGTGCTTTGCTTTAGAATATCACCAAGTGGGTGTGATTGACTTTTGTCACACAAACATTTATGCAGTTTATATATTTCACATGTGTATGCATTTAGGTACTAAGAAATGAAATGAAGACTTATAAGTAAATAACCAAGGAAAATAGGAAATTATTTTTTGCCTCCAGAAATAGAGACTCCCCCAACACCTCCCCCCGTCTCTCTGTGTATCTGTGTGTGGTGTGGTGTATGTGGTGTGGTGTGCGTGTGTGTGTGTGTGTGTGTGAGTGAGTGTGTGTGTGTGTCTGTGTGTGTGAGTGTGTCTATGTGTGTGTGTATCTGTGTGTGTGTGTATCTGTGTGTGTGAGTGTGTGTGTGTCTGTGTGTGTGAGTGTGTCTATGTGTGTGTGTGTGTGTGTGTGTGTGTGTGTGGTCTATGTGTGTGTGTATCGTGTGTGTGTGTGTGTGTGTGTGTGTGTGTGTGTGTGTGTGTGTGTGTGTGTGAATAGGCTCCTGAGGAATTTCTTTGATGTCAGCTTATTTACAAAGTGATTGTCTGTCACTGCTGACCCCTCTTTCACCTCGCCCTTCCCCCTTGATTCCGTCTAAATGCTTAGAGAGCTGGACAGCAACCTCCCTTACCCTCGGCACCATCGACAATAACTACAGTGAGTCCTGTTTGGGAAAGCATTTCACAGGCCCCCTTTAAAACCACCTCTGCCCAGGCGGGGAATCCAAGATAGACTCAACTGCAGCTCATATTTCAGTCTGAGAGGAAACGACTCAGGAGGCTAGGAATAAATGTGAACTAAGTAAGGACGCTGGCTTCAGCCACACTCACCAGGTAGAGCAATGCTCATGTCCGTCTCCCTGAGGGGCAGATTCAGGAGATCTCGGTTAAGACAGGTGGAGCATGGCAACACCTACTCTGAGTGGACAGATAGGGAAACAATTCTAAGTTCTACAGAGAAAGCCAGCGGTGAAAGAAACGTCCCTGGTCCTCCTCCCTTTCTGCCCTAAGGAGCTCGTCCTTCTCTTGAGACAAGAGCGGTTTTGACAGGAACCAAAACAGTCATGAGTGCACTAGTATCCAGTTAAGTTGGAGATGAGAGTCTGAAATTAGATTTCACCAGCTGGTTGGCAGACATTAGCAGGCTTCAGGAAGCTGTCCTTTTGTGTAGAAATAAGGACAAGGTACCCTATGCTCAGCCTCTAAACTCAGCTCCCCGTTGCTGCCCAAACAATAGAGTCAAGAGGTAAATTTGAGTAGAGGCCAAGATGGACTCTTGTTGAGCCAGTTCTATACCCAGCAATAACATGGAGTCAGTGAGACTCTGGGTTCTCTGCCCCTTCAGGACAGGTTAGTCAAGGCGAGTGACTCCACATGGACCATGGGAGGGGTCTCATCTTCCCATTCTAGCCTTGTCAAGAGAAGGCTCCATATGTGAACAGACTTTATTATAGCTTTCCCATAGGTCAGCTCCTCAGAAGCCCGGCCCCCTCCCCATAAATCAGTTTATCTACTCTATCCTTTGGTCCTTCCAGTGCTGAATCCTATCCGGTTAGGGCAGGCAGCTTCCCAAGGAACGGATCACAGAGGAAACCTTGAGTAGGGTAAGTTCTTCTGTGAGAGAGAACGAGGCCTTGGTGTGTCTGTAGGAGAGAGAACGAGACCTTGACATGTCTGGCCAACTCTCTTTTCCCAGGTAAGCTCTAGAAGAAGAGAAGCTCCTTAACACAGAGTTACAAAGACATGTTCTCTCGCTTAGCACTTCCCTACCCTCCTCCCTACCGTCGCTAAAGTCTCCTTCTAAAATGCATGTCAGTCATCTCAGAGTCCTCCAACCTGTGTCCTTCACCTCACATCTTCACAGCCTACAACCTCTGGTCCCATGATGCTGCAGATAGGAGCCTACCCAGGAAAGGAATGGGACCAGGCTGACATCTGAGAAGCCACCCAGAGCCACACGCCAGCTCAGTGCCCTTGGGTTCAGATGCACCAAGAGATACGTTTCCAAATCTAACACAGACGCTAGCTTCCCTTTCTCAGAGTGCAGGCTGCCTGTGCTTTCGGCAACATGGAGAGGAGCTTGTAACTCCGGGCAACAACCACTTCATTCATGGAGGCCGTTCGCTTCTGCACTCACCTGGGAGAAAATTTTAATCCTGTGGAGAATAAATAAGACCGTGTAATTCTTCTAAATGCGGACTTCCCTCCGTGAAGCAGGAAATAGGATAGGCTCACAGCTTGCTTTTCCTCACGTGGCTGGTAGAGCTGCCAGAGCCAGGACTAACAGGGCTGCCTAATGCAAAAGCCACTAACTCGCCTATACCCTTCCCTTCCCCTGAAGGATCTTTCTTCTTCTCCAGACCCATGGCTCACTTACTATTCACATCATGTCATGAGAAGAGACTTGGGGACCAGTAAGGCTTGTATTGATCTCTCTGCTTTTTTTTTTTTTTTTTTTAATCACACTGCTAGTCCAGAGGAATTCACCAAGTTAATTGACTTCTTTTGATCTCCCCCCCTCTCTGACTGACTCATCCATACCCTCTTGGCTTCTAGGCAGTCTCTACTCTGATCTCTCTCTATACTCCAGGCCCCACAATCCCTCAGTCCACGGCTGCTGAACAACCAGATTTAGAGACACAGATGCAAAATCTACTTGGCACATCCTCTTGGAGTACAGAATCTCCTAAGTCAGAATCCTCCATAATTCTAGCATTTTGGTCCTTTTATAAGTTAAAAGTGATATTATAAAGAGTTATAAATAAGTGAGAAGATGCTTATGATAAAATGCCAAGCTAAAAGACAGAATGTAAAAATAGATACACTCTGTGAGCTTAACTATGTAAAGACGGCATAAAAATATTGGGAAAGTGAAAATAAGGAAATAAAAGAAAGAAGAAAAATATATCAGAGGTTAAAATGTTATCAAAACAAGTTGGATTGTAAAAGACTGTAGTCTTTTTTAACTTAGTTTTATTTCTTTTAGAAATGCAGGAAACTTCAGTTTAAAGAAATTCCAGGATGAATGTTAAAATGGACTCTATTTGTAGAGAGATGTTTGTGGGAGTCAGATTAGGAACACAGAGCTGTAGTTGTTTATTTAAAGTAGGAAAAATATTAAATAAGCGCCCAAGCAGAACTCAGGGTCCAAGCAGAAAAACAAAGATTACTCCAGGGATTAAAAACAGGAAGTCCAATGTAGGAAACTTATTACCCAGATGATGGGATAGAGGGGTACCAGCAGCCAGGGTCACACTGTGGAAGTTATAACTAGAAGGATCTTGGAAGGCAGGTAGAGAGACCTGGCTTCCATTTTGTTCTGTCTTCAATGTCACACCAGTGCCTTCCATCCACTAAACTCAACCAATGGCCAAGGAGCCTTGAAGGTGCAGCTTATGGGGGGTGACACCCAGAGAAGCATGCCAAGAGAAGTTAGGAGATAGTTCTGAAAACAAAGCAGTTCTGGGGTCAATTGAGTCAATTATCAAATAGATCCTCTGAAGAAATGGTTTTATACATCTGAGATTCAAGACAAATAAAATAGTTCACGGAAGTCAACTCGACACCTGGGTATTCACCTATATGACATCATCAATAACACACGCTGAACATTTCATAGACATTTATCCTCTGACAGTCTGGAAGCTGGAACTCTAAAATCAAGGTATAATCAAGCTTGGTTTCCTCAGAGTTTCCTCAGAACCTCTCCCTGACTTGTAAACAGTTGTCTTCTTGCTGTATCCTCGCACCCACTTCTCAGTGAGTCTGCTTCCTTCTTCTATTAGTAAGGACATCAATTATATTAGATCGGTGTCCACTCCAACAGCCTGATTCCAACTTAATCACTTCTTAAAGGCCGCATCCACAAATACAGTCATGACTTCAGTGTATGGCTTTTAAAGGAGACACAATTTAACCATGACAACCAGTGCTGTGTTCTGATGACAAAAGACTCCTTGGTGCTCACCTGTAATTACGCCCCTCGCCCTGAGATACAGTTTCATCTGTCGTCATAGATTAAAGCTAAATTGTTCACTGGTGTTCGCCTAGTTAGAGACAGGGCCTAACTCCTGTCCCCTTCAGTCTAGGCAGGACTTTGTGATTCACATGTCTAAGTAAATTTAGCAGAAGGGATATTCTGAGACTTGGAGGCTTTAGATTCTTTGCCTAAGAGCCTGAAAGCACTCTAGGGAAAGCCAACCCACTCTGGAGAAGCCTGGCCACACTGAGACTACAATGATAGGAAAAGGCCTAGGCAAGTTATAAAGAGAGATCACACAGAGAGATGGCCATCTAGCCAGCCGCTTCTGTCCAAGTACCAGATAAGCTACATAAAAAACACATAATGGATATTCTGGCCCCAGTAGGCACAATGCGAAAGGGCTATCTTTGATGAATATGTATTATGAAATGTATAGACATCTTTGTCTCCACTTACAGACACACAACTTCTGAAACCCATGGAATGATCCTCTAGACAGCTCTGGAAGAGTGGGACTATTACCAGAAAGACCACGAATCATTAAACGGTTGGGACTTTTAGCCCAACCAACCCTGGATGGCAGTAGGGAGGGTATCTGAAACTGAAATTGATCATCAATGGCCAATGAGTCAATCAATTGTATCCATATGATAAAGCTTATATAAAACCCCAGCTTACATACAGCATAACCAGTCCAGGATGCTGCTATTAGGAGAAGTGCAGTTTCCCGACCAGTGTCCCCTTTTGTTCTTGAAGCTTTGACCTAGTACAGGAGTTTCCCCTAGTTTCATAAGCTCCTCTGGTGGACAGTTCTAAGGAGGTCATGAGAACCCCAATTAACAGCCATGCAGTCAGAAACACAAATTCTAACTTGGGGTTTCCATGTGGCCTTTGAAGGGATGCACTTCTGGATCAAAGTATTTAAGTCATGTGACCTGATACTGTCTCCTGGCCAGAGAGTATCAGAATTGAATAGAATTATGCTGTCTCCTGGAGATCAGAATTAATTGGCTGCTGTTGGTGAGAAATACCTACATATATTGGTGACTTCAGGTAAAATATTCTGTGCCAAGTGGTTTAATATATATATATATATATATATATATATATATATATATATATATATATATATATATTTCCCCAAACATAGGGTTCCATGTCCATGCTCCCACAACCTTCATCTCTTGAAGGCCCCAGGCCTTATAAGCAGAGGTGGCACTCACTGTTCTAATTCTTGATCCACAAAATCACAAGCCTAATAACGTAGGGCCCTACCATGTCTTAGGGCCCACAGAAAACAAGCGGACTGACTGGTGTTGGCCAGCCTCAGACACAATCTGGCCAGTTACCAACTTCAAGTTGGACTGTGTTCCTACATGCAGCATTGGTGAAGCAGAGAGAGGAGGCAGATGAGGTCTTAAAATGCCGTTGTTCAGACACATAATTCCTTGGGAGAGAAGGTCAGAATCCCTGGAAGGGATTAGAGGAGATGTGTGAGGGCCAACCGCAGAAATATCCCTGCATGCTTCAGCTTTCTTCCAACACATCCTGACGTCCTCTGCTTCCCCCTTCCCTTTTCTTCACCCTAGGCCTTCATCACTTTCCACACTGCTCAGAAGTTCACTTCTGCAGAAACTGAGCGTGATTTTGCTTAATCAATCTTCTATCCTACGTTTCCTCTGTGCCTATGCACAGGCAACAGGAAAGGTGGTGTTGCAAAAGTACTCTGTAGAGCTCCATTTAAAAGTAAGTGTGTGTGTGTGTGTGTGTGTGCGTGTGCGTGTGCGTGTGTGTGTGTGTGTGTTCCTGCTTAAATATGACTTGGTACACTAGCTTGGACATCTGACTTTGAGCAATAAGAACAAAGTGGTCACTGGAGAAAACAAGGTTCCCTTCTACCTCCCCCACCCTGAAATCCACAGCATGCTCTGATCACACAAGCTGACATCGCCTGCAGTAATGACACTTCCAAACATCGACATTATGAGGAGTTGGTTAGTGTTTTGCACACTCTCCACTCCATGCCAGGATTAACTGTCATGCTCAGTTTTCCCCGGGGCTAGAGATATACAGCAAGAAAACCAGGATAACTTCCGTCCTCAGGAATTAGGTGTCAATTGTCCATGGTTCCCACAGTTCCGCACACCTTATAAACAGAGACAATGACAGCTTTTGTTCCAGATTATCTTTTAGAGGATGTTCACTGATAAAGTGAGCAGCAGCCTTGAAAGATAGGGATGCCGTGTCCCTCTGAGTCAGGTTGATCTGCTGACAAATAGAATAAGCGACGACATTACCTCTGAGATGGAGGCAGGCGGATCTGCGTGCAGCCCTTCAGGAGGCTGCAATCTCCCGAGGTTGGTTTACTCGGAGGACATCACTGACTGCACATGCAGCATGCACTCGGGCCCCTGGGGGTGAGGGTAAAAGGAAAGGAACAACAACAGGCCGGAATTCATGCTGCTTGCTTGCCACGGATAAGGTGCTTTGTCAGTAATCCAGGACCTCAAATCTGCCAGCACTCACGAAGCTGGCAAGCTAACTTCTCAGCCTGCACCTCTGTAGATCTCAGACCTGACACTTCACAGCTCTGGACATCAGGAGAAGGAGAACACACACCCCACGCCCAGCACCTGCGCTCTCTCACTCTCCCTGTCCAAAGTGCTTCCTTCTCTTGATTGTGAGCCTGTCTGTGCTGCCACAGTCCAAAGGCAGCGGAAGGTAAACGTAATTAAAGGACTACATTGAGTGCTAGACACCAATTTCTGTCAGAACCAGCCGTGCTGAGGGGATAATGATACAGTAACTATAGTAGCTTTGGCTCTGAGGGGAAATCTTTTCAGAAATGTCTTTTTTCCTACAATGCTTTTCTCCTCCACCACCTTTGCTCTCACAACCATTTTCTTGCCGCCTGGAACGTCTACATCCTTTCACCCTGTTGCTACTACAGAACCTGAGTTGTCCAGGGGACATTTTGTAGCATGCAGATGTCTACCACTTTCCTAGATCTACTGAATTGTCTCCAAGAGGGAAGTCTAGCAATCTGTGTTTTAACGTGGCCCAGGTGAGTCTCCACATTTGTTCTAAACCCTGTGGGCTGAACCCTAGCTATGTGTAAGACCACAGCCCTCAGGCTCCCCCTAGACAGTCTCACTAATGACAAACAAAACAAAACAAAACCTCTACAGTGAGGCCCCAGCATGGGTCTGCGGTGTTGTTATTGTTGTTTAGCTGGCTATTGATAGTTTTGTTTCATTTTGAAAGGTTTTGAAGATCCTTCCCCAGAAGGTTCCATCTGTAGCTAGAGTTGAGGACATCTAGTCTACCCACACTTTCAGGAAAACCTCCTTGAGGGTTTCCTCCAATGTTCCCCTACTCCAGCACTCTGTACATTTTCAACAATGAGTGAGGTTCAGAATTCACATCCTTGGAACCCATGTGAAAATCCAGGTGGGTGTGGCCGGCATCCTGCCTGTCATCTCAACACAGGACAAGCTGCTCGGCAGACTAGCTCAAAGGAGAGCCTGTCTCAATATAATTGCATACAGACCAGGGTGAATACCAACTGTCCAAGTCATACATATGTACTCACACGTGCAAAAATGCATGCACATGCTTGTACTATAGTCACCCATGTACTACACACATACACAGACACAGACACAGACACACACACACACACACACACACACACACACACACATTTTTGTTCAAAAGAATTCCTCTGACTTTACAGTTTTCTAATGATGTGCTGCAGAGTGAATGGCCTGTTCCCTTGTACTCCACACTGGCAGCCCAGTAATCCATTTACAGCTCACTGATCTTGTCAGTCCATGTGTGCCTTCCCAAAGACATCTTCAGAAACAACTGACTTTCTCCCAGCTTGGTAATTACTCTGTCATTCAGACTCCCCATCATAGCCCCCAGCACCAAATCCTCAGGGGAGCAGCAGGCAGGATGAAGACATTCCCATATGGCAGATGCTTAGTGACTGGTGGAGTCTAAAGCTTCTGAGGATCTGTGGCCTGGCTTTCCCTTCTTGTCAGGATGGGTGATCAGGACACTATGTAATTCTTAGCCCTGCCTCCTCCCATTCTTTAGAGCGGAGCTTGGGTAGCTGGGCAGCTACAAACATATGATACTTGCTTCCTTGCTAGAGGTGCTCTGTAGGCTGCTAGGGAAGAAGAGTGGACCCTGGGTGCTACACCACTGACCCGACAGGTGGTGTCCTAGTGACCTAACTGCTGGGGAGGCACTAATCACTTCCTGGTTGATTAGATCAGAGACCTGGTCCAAACACTCCCACTACCATAAAGCTGGACAAGAGAATTATGGCTGGAGATGTCACAGGTTCTCGGGGCCCATGTATCACTGATGTTTTGAGAAATGGATGTGTAGTAAAACTGCCTTCTAAATATTTACGTTTATACCTATAAGCCAGTGCCGCTCTCCGCCATGTGTCAGAGAAGCATTAAGTGGCGATCATTAATTCAGAGACTCGCAACTGGTCTAAGTGCTGAAAATTGATGATTGTCGAGTAGTCAGCCACAAACGGGGCATGTATATAACATACACACACACCCCGCCCCCACAAGGCTCAGGGGACGCTTCAAAAAAGCGGGAAGAAAGACGCTAAGAACCAGAAGGAAGGAGTGCTGTCAAGTGTTGTCTTCTGACATTTCCTAATAGGCCACTCCAATCAAGAACACAGAGCAGCTGTACCTACCTGTGTCCGTCTGTAAGACACGAAATTATACAAATAGGAGGGGGGACCAGTGGGAACTCAGCAGGGGTGGGAGAGAAGAAAGACGGAATAATGAGGGGTGAGTGTAATCGCAACCCATGGTATACAGGTCTGAAATTGTCCAAAATATGAAAAATAATATTTGTCTCTTTCAAAAGTCAGAGTGCCAAATGTGGTGGCGCACACTGTAATCTCGGCATTCTAGCTTCTGCTCTAAGACTAGGAGCCCACCCCTATGCTCAGGGAGCAGAGATGTTGTCTCTTTTCTTCATTAACCTATTTATTTATTCACTTTACATCCCAATCGCAGCCCCTCTCCCTTCTCTCCTCCCAGGCTCACCTCCTCTTAACTACCCTCCCCTATCACCTCCTCTCCTCCTATGAGAAGGGGGAGCCTCCCCATAGGTACCGACCCTCCCTGGCCCATCAAGTTGCAGCAGGACTAAGCACATCCTCTCCCACTGAGGCCAGACAAGGCAGCCCAGCTAAGTGAAAGGGAGCCAAGGGCAAGCAACGGAGTCAGAGAGATAGCCTCTGCTCCGATTGTTAGGGGACCACATGAAGACCAAGCTGCAGTTCTGTTACAAGTGTGTAGGGGGGCCTGGGTCCAGCCCCTGCACGCTCTTGGATTGGTTATTCAGTCTCTGTGAGCCCCCATGGGCCCAGGTTAGTCGACGCTGTAGGTCGGCTTGTGGTGTCCTCGACAGTAGATATGGTTCAGTGACTAAGAGCACTTGCTCTTCTTACAGAAGACCTGAGTTCAGGTCCTGGTGCCCAGATGACACACACCATCTGTAACTCCAGTTCCAGGGAATCCCATGCCTTCTGACTTCGGCAGTACTAGGTACATATGTGTGCACGTAGGCAAAACACTCATACACATTGAACCAATTTTTTAATTTAAATAAAGACCCTATAATCCATACCTTTTAGATCCTAATTTCTGTATATTTCAGAAAGATACACCTGACCCCACCAAGGTGAGCTCCAAACAATGCTGCCACACCATCGGCCATTTCTCCAAGTGTCATTTAGCATCATTCCTCTCTGCCCTTCCCCTGCTAGAAGCCTTTCCATGCTGAGGCCACCTCTGTCAAAGCCTCCACAGAGGGATCAGAGACTCATGCTCGGAGGACTGATAAGCCTTGAGGTGAAAATGTCTTACATCAATGCAGTAAGTGGCTATAATGGTCAAATGTGGTCTTAAGATGGACAGACTCCCCAAGGGACCTGTAAGAAAGAGCCCACTCCTGGTGAAAAGGAATGGATTTATAAACCTTTCGAATGAGCAGAAAAGGCACAGGAAGTTGAGAGACCTTGGCTTGACTTGCAACAGACTTGGGTTGAACAGTATGGACTCGTGTCATGTAAGACAACATCTCTCCATAGCTCATGAAGGGCAACCGTACATTGAGGTCTTTTAAAATAGCCTGTATCACTCACTTGCTGAGCATAATTCTAACCATCCTTACAAATATTAACTAATCGTCCTTACCATACCCTGTGGAGTTGGCCACTGATTTCGCAATAGCAACACAGAAAGGAAGCAATGGGGCTTAGTTTATTTTGGTGATAGACCAAAATAATGAAATGCAGGTAATTTGTAGGAACTACGACTTCTTCGGCTCACAGTCCTAGAGGCTGGGAAACCCAAGCGTGCCACTGGTCTCTACCGAGGGCCTTCATTCTGTGTTATAACATGCCAGAGCCGGATTGCTTGTGCAGGTCTCTTCCTTTGCTCAGAAAACCACTAATCCCATCACAGGGTCCCCATCTCCATGACGACATCTACCCTAACTAACTTCTCCAAGCACTGCTTCCAAAGAAGCTCAATGGAAGAATGCAGGGGTTAGATTTCTAAGCTGTGAGCTCTCAAGGAGTCCATGTCAAGAAACAGGATTCCATGAAGGAACTCGGGCTCCAGAATCCAAGTACCTAACCACCTGGAAATGTCTCAAAAGACCAATGGCAGCAAACCCCCGGGAATGCTGTACCTTTCAGCTCTCTAAGAGGCAGCACTGCCCCACCACCACCCAGAGGAGACCCATCCTTCCTCTTCTTCAAGACATTCCCTGGTTGCACAGTCATGTTTCTCCAGTGAGACAGCCATACTCAATAGCTGGTCGTCAAGCTAGGTAACTTGACTGCAGGTCACTACTAAGCGTGACTCACGTCACAAGGCTGCTTTTCCTGACCTGGCTCAGAGGGCCGTTTTCTTGGCTCAGCAGCAGATCTTACAGGGCTGCCCCCATCTCCCAGCATGTAGCTGCACCCAGCGCCTGCCCGCCCTGTTGAATCTGCTACAACAGTCCGAGCAGGTACCATGAGCAGGACGGAAAAGGATGATGGCACAAGTGGGCGGGGAGGCACACTGCCACCACTACAGTGCTGGTGTGACAGGGAGCTCGCGCTGCTACTAAGCTCTTGGGCTGCCCTATGCTTCTGCAGAACCTCTTCTCCCCATCCCTGACCCACCTCGTGGGTTTATGGGGCAGCACTTCAAAGAAAGGACTGCAGGTACTCTGTATACACCAGGCCTGCTAGGGCCTGAGAAGTACAAATACTGGTAGACATCCAAGAGCCAGCACCAGGCAGGTCTGCCAGGGAGGGCAGACCTCACCCCCACTTCCCAGCCTTCTAATCCTCCCCATCATCCACCTGGACAATCCCAGAAGACAGGGCCCAGAAGCTTACAGAAGAGCTCTGGTTATAATTAGGAAACAAAGATAGTAGCTAGCTATATGCAGTTTACAATATCTCCTCAAAGTTCGTCTTCAAAATCTTGCCTTTCTAGCTCAATTTTGCCCGAATCTCAAACACATTTATAAACTGAAGTTCCCAAGGAAAAAAAGCTACACTTGATTTAGAAATTCTGGAAAGCTGATGGGTTAGGACTTCAGTGGTTATAGAAAGTTGGAATATTGCAGACATGGAATCTAGTCTTCTTGAGCAGTCTTTAGTCTAATAGCCATCTACTGCTTACCGTGTGCCTGACCTAATGTCCTTTTGACTATGCCGTGAATCCTTTGGGGATATATTAACAGACCACACCAGCTTCTTCCCAACCTAAAGGCTGAGAACATCACCGTAACATCTAAAACCAACGGCAGAGTTTACCCCACTTTCCCTGAAGTTACTACCAATGTATTTGAAAAGTTTCTTGGTTTTTATGATGTTCCTTTCTTTTTTTTTTTAATGAAACCATAAAAATGCCACAAAACCGTTATTAGGTTAGAACATTTGAGGCAACCTGAATCTGCACACAAAGGCCATGATCCTTCATATTTGGCTCAATAATAAACTGTCTCTTATTCCCACAGAGGTGAGCTCTCTTTTTGCCTCAATATACCACTACCGTACCATTTTATTTCTGTGTACATATGTATCTCTACTCATTGAACAACCACTCAGTGTGGGCCGACTATGTATGTGTCAGATGTTATGGATCCAAACATTGAAGGGAAATACATAATTCTGGATGTCAAGGTATCTCAGGGGCAAATAAATAAACAAAACCAGGGCACGGACGTGAGGTGGTGGCAGTGCTGATCATGGAGCTGAGCACCTGGAAAGGCTTTCAAGAGGAACTGAAAACAGCCCTGTGTCTTCGTGAGTATACAGGCTTCCTTACAATGCGGGGAGAGAACACAGGTAAGAGGGTGTGGCACAGCTGCCCTCCTTGGGGCTGGAACAGGAGGGAAACATGAGGAACCAGGCAGGCCTATGCTAAGGAATTAATTCCCAGAACCACTGAAGAATTCAATCCCAAGCAATGACATGCGATCTGCGTTTCCAAAGCAACTATAACCCCTAATGGTTAGACAGAACCAGCATTCTTGTAAGCTCTTCATCCTCATCCATTCATCCAATCCCTATAACAACTTATGAGCCTGCACTAAAATTATCTTCCCTTTAAGGATGATGGCATCAGGAACAGACAGGCTGGCCTGTCTGGAGTCACGGCAGCTAAGCAGTAGAGCCAGATTAAACTCCACATCCATTTGACTGCGGCGGCCGTGTGCTCACACTGGGGTTTTCTAGCCCCCATTCATCCTTCAACTTTTCCATGTGAAAACTCAATCCATCCAAAGACGATCAAACTCCAGCCCTCCCCCACTGCCTCTGTCACCACAGTACATACACGCGGTGACTGTGGCGCTTAGTGTACGTTCTGGCTTGTTTGCATTGCTCTTCATCTAAAGGCTGGCAAGATCGTGAAGGCATGGCCATGTTTAAGTATCCATCCCTCCTTTGCCACAGCCCCCACAAAAAAGATTTATGAGTAGGCAGTTGTCCATTGTTATGACCACCCTACACGCTACCCAACAGAATCAACTGGAGGAAGGAAAGGTTTGTTTGGGCTTATTTATTATTTCTGGGGATTTCAGTCTATGGTGGTGAGGAAGGCATGCTACGGTGTGGTTCACTGTGATAGGAGCGTGTGGCAGAGCCTGTTGACATTGTGACAAACCATGAGGCAGAGAGAACACGACAGGAACCAGGGGCTGGGTATAATCCTCACAGGCCTGCCCCTAGTGACCTACTTCTTCCAGTCAGGGCCCAGATCCTAAAGGTTCCACAGCACGTCGAAAGAGCACCAGGAGCTGGGGAACAAGCCTTCAGAATATCAGTCCATGGGCACACGTTCTGGATTCAAATCACGGCAAAGGTGTCTGTTAGCATATATAAAACTAATGAGAGGCGTAAAGGTGCTCTGTGTACTAGTTCTCTGGGATTACCATGACTAAGTGCCACAGCCTGGGCAACCTAAACAACCACGATCAGGCAAGGCGCAATTCCTCTGAAGCCCCTCTCTTTGGCTTGCAGGCCGCTGCCCCTGGTTTGCCTCCTTATGGTGTGGTCTCTCCTGTGTAAGCTCGTCACATCTGCCCCAAGAACCCTCATTCTCACACAATCCCCTCTTGAAAGGACATCAATAAATATAGTCACACTCTGAGGTATTAGGAGCTACAACTTTCAACATTATGAATTTTAGGACCCAATTCAACGCATCACACCCTTTATACACAAATACTTAATACCCTGAACTTTTTTGTTCCTATTCCCCATCTCTCTCTCTCTCTCTCTCTCTCTCTCTCTCTCTCTCTCTCCCTCATATATATGTGTTTTATATTCAGTACTAAACTCTTTAATGAGGAGGAACAGCTGTGAATGAAGATGCTGTGTTGGTCAGAATGGATGTTCTTAAATGTTTTTGGCAAGGAGACCCTAAGCCTGGCACTAGGAATGCCCTCTACTTGAGTGGACCTCGTCACCAGCAAAATATGGCAAAGGTAATAACAGGCACTTGGTTGTACTACCTAAGACTGGGGCCCCTTCTTGCTTGCCCTCTTAAGTTTCCACACTAGTGGTCCTCCGAGCAGGGAGCACAGGTCCTTAATCTATCTAATGTTCCTTGGTAGACTGCCAACAACCATGTTAGTGTGTTTAGAAGTGGGTCTGTCTTCAGTCTTTACATGAGACACCTGCCCCGGATGACACTTTCACTGAAGATTAATGAGGGACCGTGAGGTAGGGGAGCCAGTATGCTCCCTCTGGATTCTTGACCCCTAGAACTGCGAGTCAAAAAAAAGATGTGCTGGTTTGGAATTCTTTGTTTTATAACAACAGACAGCTACTATGGTTCCCCTAAAACGCCTCCTCATACCCCAAATATTTGCTACTCTGTTGTTTTGAGTTCCAACTGACAAATATTTCCCAGCATCCTTATGGATACTGAATTCTCTTGGGATAATTTTGTCTTGCATAAATTTTCTTTAGATTACTGCTGCTTAGTGCAGGACAGAGTCACTACAAAGTCAATTTTAAAAAACACACACCCAAACTTAGTGATAAAGCAAGATCTAAATCACTCACACTCACTCACTCTGGGTTTCTATTTTTCTCCTTCTCCCTTTGTTCCCTGCTGTATCCGACACTCATGTCCACTGTGGACAGTGCTTAAATGGCAAATTTATTTTTATTTGTTTTTATCTTTATTAACTTGAGTATTTCTTATTTACATTTCGATTGTTATTCCCTTTCCTGGTTTCCGGGCTAACATCCCCCTAACCCCTCCCCCTCCCCTTCTATATGGGTGTTCCCCTCCCCATCCTCCCCCCATTACTGCCCTCCCCCCAACAATCCCATTCACTGGGGGTTCAGTCTTAGCAGGACCCAGGGCTTCCCCTTCCACTGGTGCTCTTACTAGGATATTCATTCCTACCTATGAGGTTGGAGCCCAGGGTCAGTCCAAGTATAGTCTTTGGGTAGTGGTTTAGATCCTGGAAGCTCTAGTTGGTTAGCATTGCTGTTCATATGGGGTCTCGAGCCCCTTCGAGCTCTTCCAGTCCTTTCTCTGATTCCTTCAACGGGGGTCCTAAACGGCAAATTTGTATATATCATCGGCCTCGCTGCCTCCCTTTCGAACTTCGGTCCTTTCCTAAAGGTTCATTCCCCTCCTCTCGACTTTGTCATCCCTGCTTAGTTCCATTTAAAGTCCAAAAAACTCCTCCTAATCATGGCTGATAACCACGAGAGTGGTGCCAGTGATTCACACCTACATCAGGGCACAGGGAGCCTGTGCATTTTGAAGTAAATTAGAGCTAATAAAGGACCCAAGCCAGCAGCTCTAAAGTCCTTAAAAGCACACGGAAATCAACATCAGAGATTCTGCTAATGTCTCTCCGCACACCTCTCCACCTTCTGATTTAATCTAACCTACTCTGATCATGAGCAGCTTTCCAAATGAGAATAAAACAGGGCTCCTTTTTTTTTTTTTTTTTTTTTTTTTTTTATTTTGATTTTTTCTTGCTATGCTTGTTATTAAAATAACTGTCCCTCCTTTCTTCCTCCTCCTCCTCCTTCTCCTCCTCCACCTCTTCTTCTCCTCCTTCTCCTCCTCCTGCTTCTTCTTCATTATTATTATTATTGTTATTGTTATTATTCAAAACTGTATGGTGTATGGTGAATCAGGTTTGTTTATTTGTTTTGGTCTAGCCTGGGCCTGCTTACCTATCCTAGGTAAGTCTAGATTTTTAGACAAGCACAGTATGGGCACAGGATGTGGCAATGTATCTTTAGACACACAACCGTGTAAGCCATGGTCATAGATATACACAGGATGAGAGCTTAGTGTTGTTTACAGTCAGTGAGGAAGGAGAGACCCCAAGCAGAACCAACCGACGAGACAGCAGAGTGAGGTGACCCACGTAGGAACGAAGAGCTGGGGTAGAGAAGAGCAGACGGGCTATCGCTGAGGAAACGCTGCTCGTGAAGCACAGAGCTGGAGGTCCTGTGCGCTGTTCTCGGGATTCTGTGCCTAGTCCTACCTGGGAGGTCACCTTTGATTTTACAGAGAAGGTGACTAGTTATATGGAATGGTGTAGGCCAGCCAGAGGCCACACCACGGCTAAGTACACGAGGCAAAATGTGGATGCTTCAGTCCTTCTTAGAAGGGAGAACAAAATACTCACAGGAGGAAATACGGGGACAAAGAGTGGGGCAGGAGCTGAAGGAGAGGTCATCCAGAGACTGCCCCACCTGGGGATCCACCCCATATGCAGTCACCAAACCCAGTCACTATTGCTGATGCCAAGAAGGGCTTGCTGACCAGAGCCAGATGCGAGTGTCTCCTGAGAGGCTCTGCTAGAGCCTTACTGATACAGATGAGGATGCTTGCAGCTAATCGTTGGACTGAGCATGGAGTAGTCAGAGAAAAGAGTGAAGGAGCTGAAGGGGTTTGCAACCCCATAGGAAGAACAACAATATCAACTAACCAAACTCCACCAGAGCTCCCAGGGACTAAACCGCCAACCAATGAGTATACATGTGGGAACCCATGACTCCAGCTGCATATGTAGCAGAGGATGGCCTAACTGGCATCAATAGGAGGAGAAACTGTTGGTCCCGCGAAGGCTCTTTTCCCCAGTACAGGGGAAGTCCAGGGTGTTGAGGTGGGAGTGGGTAGGTAGGAGTGGGGGCATTTTCATAGAAGCAGGGGAGGGGGAGGAGGTATGGGAGCAAGGGGAAAGGAGATAACATTTGAAATGTAAATACATAAAATATCCAAGAAAAATAAAATTTAAAAAAAATTCCAACTTAAACCTCTCTGCAAAGCCAGAAGGACCTCTTGTCATTCCCTGTAAACCTACTCTCGTTTTTCTTAGGTTGTGGGAAGGGGGGGGCACAGATTATTTAGTTTCTTTGGTAATTGGGGATGGTGACACCAAAGCACATGCGTGAACTGGCAGAGAGACTACTGAAACAAACACTGGAAAACTCGGTGGCCTTCAAGGTAGAGGCCTGAGACACTGGTTCTAGAACTTCCGTAGAAAGAGAAAAAACAGGTCGCTCCTTCCAAACAGAAAGGAAAGGAACAGAAGAGCCATGCAGAGCTTGCAGCAGCTGTGAGGCTAAGCCGTGGGACATGTAACCTCCCACACTCGAGTGCTGCCTCGTCCTGGTCAGTGTGCACAGTGATTGCCGTCACAGAGGATCTGACAGAGGGAGCCATGGCCTAATGAAGGAGATACAGAGATGCATTTTGAAGATGTTCTCTCTAAATAATTCTGCTTTGACTCCTTGCTCAGTATTGTTTTAACATCACCTTTAAATAAAGAGGATGTTTTTGGTGCCACAACACAATTGTACAGCATGGTGCCCTATCTCAGGCAGGCACTTGGATGCCACTGTGTGGTCCTGTAAGGCTATGCTAACTATGGCTCTACTCTCTGAAAGACACCCTTTAGGTGGTGCTGATGCGAATGCATTACGTATCCTACTGTAGGAAATGTGGGCTTAGACTAGCCAGTCAGATAGCTCTGGTAAAGCCTACCTGTTCCTTATTAACCCATGGATTCAACAGGACCTGCTCTTAAGGTACAAGGCTAGGAAAACTATAAATAGAATATCAGACTATTGTCTCCTAAAATACAGTTTCTCTAGCACATATCAAATTCACTCCAGTAAGCACTTCATAAATGGCTCCTTGTGGGGATCCTTAACCCCCCTCACAGTGCTCCCAGCTAACTTTCATCCATATTATTGTCTAGATCATGTGTGTGTTCAGTGTTCAACCTGGATATTCACTGTACAGAAAATGCCAGGGGGTCAACAGAGAGCTTTATCCAACCACACAACTGTCAAGCAAAGGCCTTGCCCTTGTCTCGTAGCTGTAAAATATGGCTGGCCTTCCCCCTAAGTAGGACACCAAAAGATGTCTCATTCCCAAAATCTGAGGATCCAAAGTCCCTGTCCTCAGTCGTGGAATCCACTCGGGCATTTCTGTCTAGCTCTAACATAGAGGAACCCCTCCTCCTACTCTCAGGGAAGTCAGGTGGTCTTTACTAAGTGCTCTGAACCCTTGGGACCAAGAATCCCCACCCCGGGATTCTGACAGGAAATCAATCTGCTGCCAGCTTTGTTTTATGGGTGCTGTAGATGTCCATCAGGTGGAAGGAGGGTTGAACCGGGTGATCTCCAAGGTCTTTCCTGAGGATAGCACTCTAATTCCTTTTTAGCCAAAATTCATGGGTGCTCTGCTGGCATAAGACAAGGAAATAACTGAGAAAATAAAGAGCATAACCAAATTCCCTTGAAAATAGAGGACAGCCATGGGATGAACAACCCAGAGATCACAGAACAGGACTACATTTTACATCTGAGGGGAAAAACGAAGCCAGAGTGGAAAAGTGACTTGCTTAGAGGGGATTGAGCTGCGGGTTCAGATTGGGCTGTCACGTGACACTTGGCCTCCATGCCTGTCTTACTGAATAGCTTGGGTCAGTTATCTTTGGCTTGACTGGTATGCCCTGACTTTTAGCACGGGGGGCTGCTTTACCTTTGAGGGGAATTTGACCCCATTAATAACCCAAAGAGTCAAAATTCCTACACATACAGCAGACAGCTGATAAAGACAAGGGCTACAATCAAAGATGGTTGGCAGAGAGAAGATAGATAGCCCGGGATTTTTCTAAGCCATTGTAAGTGTATCACAGTGGTGATCTGAGCATGAAAATGAGGCTGCTGGTACCACTTGGGGCCTTGCCTAGCATGCGTTCCTTGACGGGCCCCGTCATTCTGTTCTGTCTTACCCCAGGGACTGTGAAGAAACCCAGACCAGGTTGTTGCTCCGGGATGTAGAGACAGCCCAGAGGGCTTACTTTTTTTTTTTTTAAACAAGATGTGTTTCAGAGATTGAAAAGAACCATCTAAAACCAGAAAGGCTGGCCAGGAGACTTTCAGTCATCTTCACATGAGGTAGGAAGGTAGAAATGAGTGGGAAGAAGGAAGGAAGGAAGGAAGGAAGGAAGGAAGGAAGGAAGGAAGGAAGGAAGGAAGGAAGGCAGGCAGGCAGGCAGGCAGGCAGGCAAGATCTAAAAACTAACACAAGGCAGCCATGGAAGAGGAAATGATTATGAAATCTATGACTTTTAAGTCTTTTTGTTGAAGCTATCTAAAGTAAAAAGTCACAACTTTTATTGAAGAACGAGTAAACAGGGAATCCTATGTACAGGAGGCACATGGGGCCAACTGCATTTGCAGATGTAGTAGTCCATTTGAGTCCTGCCGTTGTCACGGCCTTAGACAGATTCTGATCTAGTGTACAATTCAGCTGTGCCCGAGTGTTGATCTTAGCATGCTTAGGTGGTGCATACACGCTCTCGGTAGTCGTGTGCTGTGTAAGGCCACCACCGTTCACCATGGCTCTGTTCTTAGCCAGGTGCTGCATGACAGGAAGCCGAGATTCTTCGGTGTAGGAGAGGAAGTGCCACAGAGTTGGCGTCCATTCACCACTGTCAAGAGTTTTTAGTGCTAAGCACAAAGCCCCGGCTGCAGTTTGAGAAGGAACAAGATACACCATGTCGGAGTCTAGTGTAGAGAGCTCCAGGAGGTGTTTGGCCAGAGTAAGCGGCTCAACAGCAGCCTCTCCAATTTTAGACGCTCTACAGAGGAGGTGCTGAGGCAGAGGGTGACCCGGACTGAAGTTCAGAACTCTCAGAGTCTTCGTCTCCATCTGCCTGATCTGGTGCTTAGTCTAAGTGTTGTTAGTCACAAAAGCAAAGCCACCTATCTCTGGAGGGCACATCTCCTCACATCGCTTTCAGTAAGCACGGCAGTTACACCAACCAGCTGCGGCATCTTCTAGGCCACACAACTGTTCTGCATGAACCGATCAGTAATGGAGACAGCCCTGTACGCGGTCTTCTGCAGCGCCTGAATTTCATCTGAACCTGTATTAGCCAGTCAATTAGGATGGCTCTCATATTTCCAGTGACCTGACCCGGGAGGTATTTTGGTCTGACTGACTGCTCTTCCTCCAGTTGTCTGAGTTAAGTGTGGAGATCGTTCACATAGTCTCCACAGAGGTTTGGATCAGCTCCATCGTCTGCATCTACATCACTCACTGCAAGAATTACGTCAGAGGAAGCCTGACACAGATATTCCTCTGCAGGTGCACATCCAGATGTTTCCATTGGGCTGGGAGGGGGATTATCAACCAAAATAGGCTCAGGAGAAAGCTTCTCCTCTACCACAGGTTCAAGTTCAGGCTCATGCCCAGCAAGTTCCGCCTCTGGTTCACACACAGGCACCTTCTCCACAGGTTTGGCGGACTTTAACAGTAACTTTTCCAGTACCTAATGTTTTTGCTTCCTCTCTCAGAGGCATTCTTTTTATTATTGTTGTTTTATATATGTGAGTACACTGTCGCTGTCCTCAGACACACCAGAAGAGGGCATCAGATCCCATCACAGATGGTTGTGAGCCACCATGTGGTTGCTGGGAATTGAACTCAGGACCTCTGGAAGAGCAGTCAGTGCCCTTAACCACTGAGCCATCTCTCCGGCCCTGTAGCATTCTTGCCTGCACCTGTTTGCTGATTTTATTACCAACGTCTCCAAGGGCAGTTCTTGATCTCAGCCCAGGTTTGGAGGCAGCGGCAATCGCCATAGGCACACGTTTGAGGCCTGCCATACTGACCTTGTTGTTTGTGTTAATTTTCGTGTTCCTAGTGACCCTGAATGCCATGGCCCCTCCTGAAGCAGAGATTTGCCAATCAGAGAAGACACCCCAACCTCTGGCTGTCCGCAGCTAAACACTAACAACCATTCATCCGCAGCATGCCCTAAGTCTTAAGAAAAATACGACACCCTGAGAAGAAACTAAGTTTAATTTTAGACACGTTATCAAGATATCCACCTATGACCACACAGCAGACATTTGGCTGGAAGAGGGTGGCCACACGTGGCCCTCCATGTGTCCTGTGTGTGCACCTTACATTCCTAGTGCTCTTTGAGCACCGGGTAGAGAACTTGGTGAGTTATCACCCCAGGGGCCTCACCGCACAGAGCACAGGGCAATGGCAAGTGCAGAACGGACACAGTGCTGGCTGCACATGCGGGCTGGCTCCGCTCCCCACTGCAGAGCCCACAAATCTTCTCACTCCTTTCATTAGTTTTCATGACACTAGAAGTCAAGCTGGAAGGATGCCGTGGGCCACTGGCCCTGCCAGCTGTCCCTTCTTGAGAGAACCACACAAAATCCTCCCACAGCCTCACTGGGCAGGAGCCGCCTCTTGGTGGCTTAAATTCAGCTACTGTCTTCTCAGTTCTGGCGACAGTGACTAACAGATAGACCTCTCCAAGCGTCTCCCCGTGCCAAGGACCGTGAGTGCCGAAACAAAGAAAGGTAAAACGGTAGGGGCAGGAGACGTCGGTCGAGCAGTCTCCAGGCTCTAGCACCGTGGGGATGAGACTCTAGCCACATTTCCATCAAGAGCAAATGGCTAACTCTGGCTCCCATCTTGGAGCCTGGGTATGGAACCCCATCGTCCACTTTCCCAGACTACCTCCTGCGTGGGGAGCAGGAGGCCCTACACCTTTCTTTCACCTGGAAAGAGCAAGGCAGAGAAGGTGAAAACTAGATACATGTGTTCAAACCTCCTGCGTTGCCATCACATGGGTACAGCTTTAAAACAAGGACTATCTCTTTCCCTGCATTCACCAGAGGGTCCTGTGAGCTTCAACACCATCAGGCATCAGAGGATCTCAGATGCAGGCCCCTGTATGGCTCACATCTCTTCTTCGTGGGACCTCGAAACAAAAGGAGAAAGCCTGACCTAAGGAACGGAGCTCAGTAGAGCCTTCCATTCCTGTCCACAACCATCCCGTAGAAGTCCAGCTGGAATCACACACATGCCTGAACCACACTCCCCCCTACACACACACACCTCAACCACACACCCCTCCACCTCACCATGAGAAACCCTCCTTCTCTAGCCAGGGTCTGCTGCAGGTCAGACAGCAGAGGGGAGCTGGCAGAGGCTCTGCTCCAGGCCAAACGCATGGGGCCTGGGGAAAATCCTTCGCTTATGTTCTTGTCCAGGGAGACAGCTGCAACTCTGGACTTCTGGGCATGCTGCCCAGTAGCCTGACATCCTGGAGAGGGAGGAGGGGCCCAGCTGGCTCCAAGAAAAGAACCTGGCTTGAGGGTTTCTGTGTGTAGCGGAGATCCCGGACCTGAGGGGAGAATGGTAGTGAGTGATTGCCAAGCAAGGAAGCCTTTTACTTAGAAAATAAAAAGTCTGTGCTCTTTAACATTCCCACCTCACTGCTACAGAAAGCCTGCAGGAATGTCAGGGGCTCCCAGTGATGATAAATGGCAGAGCACTCCGCACTTCACCACAATAATAAAAAGCTCTTATATTTTTCTTACTTTATAATTTCTTCCAAATTCCCCGATGGGAGTTTCTGAGGATTTGCCCTAGTCTCTCTAGTTGGCCATGACACGTGAAATCCAAGGCAAAAATGCCAATAAAGGAAATCAAATATCATGTAGCAGTTGACCCTCTCTCTTCTTCATCTCTTAAAATATCCCATGTCCACAAAGCTTAAGAGAGTATTTACTGACAGTTGAATCTACCTGTGCCCACCCATTCCCTTCCAGTCTAGGACATACAGGTCCCTCCCCCAGTTCCACATGGCTACTGAGGCTCTGGTCATTCAACACTTCTCCTATAAATTCACTTCTTCCTTAACAAACTGACTTTAAGTATCAGGAAGGCAATCCACATTCACCATAGATTGTTTGCAAACTAGACACAAGAAATAATATGACCCCATATCTTAACACCATCCTACCCACTTTGTCTTAGTCAGGGTTCCTATTCCTGCACAAACATCATGACCAAGAGGCAAGTTGGGGAGGAAAGGGTTCATTCAGCTTACACTTCCACATTGCTGTTCATCACCAAAGGAAGTCAGGACTGGAACTCAAGCAGGTCAGGAAGCAGGAGCTGATGCAGAGGCCATGGAGGGATGTTACTTACTGGCTTGCTTCCCTGGCTTGCTCAGCTTGCTCTCTTATAGAACTCAGGAGCCTAGGGATGGCACAATGGGTTGGGCCCTCTCCGCTTGATCACTAACTGAGAAAATGCCTTACAGCTGGGACTCATTAAGGCATTTCCTCAAGGGAGGCTCCTTTCTCTGTGATAACTCCAGCTTGTATCACGTTGACACAGAAAACCAACCAGTACACCCTTGGATATTGGTTATAATTTTCCTCCACCTATTTCCGAATTCTATTTTACTTGTACATTTCCCCTATGTTTCTCTCCCCAGTCTGGGTCAGACAGTCTGGTTTCTCATCTCTGTCACTAATTATGCAGTATGTTCCACCTCCCTAAGCCCGCCTCCCCGGATAAAATGGCAATGGACGCTGACTGCAGCAACTTTGTTCTTATCTATTGCATTTTTTTTTCCAGTGGACTCTTTCACTGAGATCAATAATCAGGTCAGCGAATAGGAAATAGAATTCAACTTATAAAAAATTCACATGACACACAGCTTTTAAAAACACAGCTATTACATCCCAGGAGGCAGCTCATTTGAAGGATTCAATGGATTAGCACATCACTTCCTGTAGAGCGCTCCAACGCGTAGGAAACAGAGAGTCACGTCATAAACAGGGCTAAGAACAATCGCAAGCTACCATTTACAGTGTGCCTACTATGTTCCAGGAACTCAGCTAAACTCTGAGCAAAAGTTATCTTCTCATCTCAGCAAGCTTGCTGTACTGGCTGGTTTTGTGCATCAACGTGACACAAGCGACTGTCATCACAGTAAAAGGAGCCTCAGTTGAGGTAATGCTTCCATGTGTACAGCATTATTTTCAATTAGTGATCAATGGGGGACAGACCAGCCCCTTGTGGGTGGTGCCATGCCTGGGCTTGGTAGTCCTGGGTTCTAGAAGAAGACGGTATAAACAAATCAGGGGAAGCAAGACAGTAAGCAGCACCCTTCCATGGCCTCTGCATCAGCTCCAACTTGCTTTGGTCATGGTGTCTCATAGCAGCAATAAAACCCTAAGACACTTGCTAAATGAAATTCTGATCCCCAGCAATACATATAGAAATCAAGGTTCAGAAAAGTTAAAGGATGCCCAAGACCTAAGAAGCTGAAGACCATGCTCTTTGCATCCAACCCCTACATCTTTGTCCTAAGCAGTGACAAGATGTCTTGTGCTATTTCGGGTGGTCTCATATATCCCTTGAACAGAATTTCTTGTCCTCTAGAGCAGACCACCTTGCTGGTTTTCCTAACCTTCCTCTAGTTCATCGCAAGAAGCTTGGGTAAGTGAAGGGAGCCCAATCTAATCTTTCTTGCTTGTAACAATCACAATGAAATAAGATGGGCAGTCTTGTGAGGATTTGTGTCCTATTTGGTCAGCCTACCATTGTGAGGTAAAAGGAAATAGCTTGGGGGTCAGGTGTGCCTGTCTCAGAAAAACGGCATAAAGAACCTTGAATTTGTGGTACCCTTAGAGTTGATTCTAATAACCACCATTTTTTAATTAATCCTTCAACTAGGCACAAAAAAATAGAAATACCCATTTTATGGATGAGAAAACTAAAATTTTAAAAGCTGAAATAAATCCATCCAATGTGGTCAGTCTTAACTAATGAGGAACTGGCCAGTGTAGGTCTGCCCAATCCCTAATCCTGTGCCTTTCCAACTCACCAAGCTGCCTTTTCCATAGTCTTCAAAATCCCACAGGAATAGCACAAGGTTTGAAAGCTTTAAGAACATCCATCAAGAAAGCAAGATGGTTTTATTCAGGGACGCTGATGGAAGTGCTTGCAGCTGTTGAGCTGCCAGCCCAGGAATCCAAATCCTGACTGAGTGAAGATCCACAGGCAGAAACTTCTCAGAGACCAGGTAGTGGAAAAGACAGTGAGCTCGAGTAAAACAAGTCCTTCCAGGATGGGGGCGAGTTTATGCAAATGGCCACCTGAAGTCCTTCTGTCTGCACACAGCTTAACCACATGGCTTCACCTCCTGACATCAAGGGGCGAGGGGATCCATTTTCCTGCCTTCTGATTTGAGCTAGTTCACAGCTTACTCTGACCAGCAGAAGACAGAAGAAACCCTATGATGGCCCCAAACCAGCTGGGAAGTCTGCCCCAGATGACAAGGAATTCTGTTCAAGGGATACATGGGACAGCCAGGACAAAGGTATAGCATTGACCTCGATGTCAAGAGGTTTGGAAGCTTCTATTCTCACTCTCTCAAAACTCTCCCTCAGTCTTGTCCAAGAACCCAAGTATTCTGCAGGGAAGCCTCAAAGACAAACAAAAAGACTCCTGTAAGAGCCAACGTTAACTGTTTGACACATGAGTGAACCTATATTTAATCATTCAGTGTCAGTCAAGCTGCCTAATTCTTGTAGCTACATGAGACCCCATGGGAGAGCAGCAGAAGGACTTTCTAGCAGACTCCAATAAAAGTTCAACAGCTGTTTTAAGCCACTGAGTTTGGAGTATTTTGTTACACAGCAATAGGCGACTAATACATCCTTCTCTGTATTTCCCCTCACCTACTCCTCTCAGCAAAGCTCATCCACCTTTTTGGGTAAGAAGTCTCCACTAGTTCTCAGTCACTCCTGGGAATCATGTATCTTAGAAACTTCTTACTGAAAACCACTTTTATCCTGTATAAATATAATTACAATATACATAAATGTATAACTTGTCCTTATATTTATATAAATATATAAAATAGAAATATACCTTCAGGCAGTGTGCTGATGGGCATAGGATATTCACAGATGGGTACATTGAGGGCTTTACCCACAATAAATATTGTAAAGCCAAGCCCCTCAAAAAGAGAAACAGCGAGATCTGGAGTGTGAGTCTGGTACCACAAAAAAGGCGACTGGTGAGAGGAAGTGGTCTGAGGTCCACTTTCCCAGATTGTTCTAAACAGGGTTCCTCCAACAGATAAGCCCATTACTTCTGCGAACAGGAGTGGTATAATGAATGTGGGACTGTAGGAGATTGTAAAGTATATCTCAGGCAAGACAGCTGGCATCGCTCATGCCCTGAGACCCTACAGGCTCCAAGAAACCCCACGCCCGGAGCCAAACAGGAAACAGTTTTGACTGCATAAAGCAAAACCAAGCCCAAGTGTTTCACAAGGGCTCATAAAAATGGGAGCGGTTTAGAGGCTGCTTTTATTGATCTACATCTCCTCAGTGAGCTCTCAAGGGGAAAATGTCTTCCCTCGTATATCAAGCTGTTGGTCATAGTCAAGAGCTCCCTATTCCTTTGAAAAGGATTCCAAACCCATTAGGCTGATGTGGAGCTTCTAACAGATCTGATGAAAACATCAGATCTACGGTTCCTCTCCCAGCACTGCCAAATATTCACCAACCACGTGACTCCAGGCAAGGCATGCATGGAGTTGATATGGTCATTACAGAAGCTGACTTGATATAGCAAGTGTCTAGTTGTATTTCTGATAATCACTGGGTAGAAACTACGTGCAAAGCCCATGAAAGCCACTCAACACCCTCTGTGACACTAAGGAAAGAGAGCTCCCTTCATGGTGATATATGCCTATAATTCCAGAACTTGTGAGGTGGAGACCGGAGGATTCAAGATAATTCTCACTACCCAGCAAGTTCAAGATAAGTTTAGGCTGAATGAGACTCTGTCTCAAAACATGGTAAGGGCCGGGGACAGTTTGTCTCAAGGAAAATAGTAAGGGACACAAATGAACTTTCAGGGCCCAATGCTTCTGTGTCCATAAACTATATGCAGTCATGGAGCCATTCCACCTCATATGGGAGGTACCGTGGGAGGGTGTCTTGCATATGTACTGAATATGTAAAATCTTTCTTGGTTGTCATTGTTTCCTAAATGATACAATGTAACAACTATCTACATAGCATTTATATTGTATTAGGTAAGCAGCCTAGTGATAATTTAAATTATATAGAAAGATGGGTGATGGTTATATGAAAATATTGTGTTATTTTTATCTAAGGGATTAGAACATCACAGATTTTGGAGCCTTGGGACAATCCCCTCCGGCCCCAAAGGAAACTATATGTGCACACACCAATCAGGTAGCTAAGGAAGACTGCCAATGTATTTCCTAGGGAATGAACTCTGAACTGCCCTTGGCTCAGTTTTACCCAAGCTTCCTCTCCGCCCTGCATTTCCTACCTAATAGTGGGCATTTGCCTCTGAGATAACAGTCCCACATTGGTCCGAATTTCTTTCTACTGCAGCAAAGCACGGAGCCCACATCCGGGCAAGTGAATCCCCAGGAGAACTGTTCCTTCTCCTCCCCTGCTTCCTACTCACGACTGACAATAACCTCCCAACACACACAGCAACATATACATCACGTGCCACAGAGAAACAGGAAGCCAAGCAGGACTAACTCTCCATCAGCGACCAATCGATACCACGGATGGAGACAACATTTCCCTGAACTTGAGGTGCTAGGGAAACGCAGATCCTCCTTCCCACCTAAAGCACACACTTGTTCTCACAGCGCCTGGGCTCACTTTCCTGGCAGTTGTAGATTAGTTACAAGCATTACCCCAAATGCAACCAAATCCCACGGCTGGGGGAAGGCTGTGAACATGTCAGTTGCTGGTTCAGGACTGAGGAGGGAGACCCATTCCTAACCATAAGCCCGATCTCATACCTCCCTGACCTGCCAAGCTAAACCAGCTCCGTCCTCTCCCCGTGGTTCCAGAAAGCACGTGTGCTTCATGAAAGGCAGTGGCTCCATATCTCTCCAGCGGACTCCCAGAGCTGCTCAACGCTTCCCCCTAAATCACAGCACTAACGTCCCACAAAGGAAGTGGGAAGAATTTGCCAAGTGACTCAATAATACACTTGTTCCTTCACACAGTCATGCCCTGTTTTATCCCTAGAACATCCTCAGGGTAAGGTATTGTTATGATGTCCAGCTTACCTAGGAATGAGTGGAGATTCACAGAAAACCCAAGGTGCCGCAGTCAGTGAACAGGACTTAGGTCAAGCGAGACCCAGGTAGCTCACTCTCTACTTGAGAGCCAACACTAAGGGTTGGACTTCCCTTGAATATTGTCTGTATAAAGCTGTCACGTTTGTAGCTCAAGGGCAGAGTTTGTTACTTGTCAGATGTTCCTAGAGTATCCAGCACCAGGTCACATGCCTGGACGTAGGATTAACAATGACCAGTCATTCCCAGAGTCCTTCAGTCATTCCCAGTGTCCTCTCCCATCAGAGTTTCACTGGAACCTGACCCAAACCACAATTGCGTGAAGGCAGTTGCCACATTCTCCAAGGCCATACCCTTTCCTACAAGCTTGAACATGCTAGATTTCCATGACAGAAACTAACACCAGGGCGAAGGACTGGGGGTGGGGGGTGAGATGGTTTTGCAGTTAAGAGGACTTACTACTCTCACAGAAGACTCATGTCAAGCTGCTCACAACTGCCTATAACTACAGCCACGGGGAATCCGATCCCTCTGGGCTCTGTGGGCAGCTGTGCTCGTGAGCACATCCTGACACACAAGCACACACTTAGAAATAAAGATAAATCCACGGCCTAACCAAAACAACGAAGAGATGTGACAAGAAGCATGGTGAAATCTGGCCAGGGCATAGGCAGAGGTGGGAGCCAGAGCCCTTCGCTAGGAGAGTGTTCTCCGTCTGGGAAAGATGATGGGACCACCAAGCTTCTCCCTAGACGTGTCCCCTGTTTTAAAGCTTATCTGGTTCTGTTTCCAGGCCTCTCCACGAGTCTCGCCGCCATACCAGAAGTCCGCCTAACGTCTAGTTACCAGAACCAGAAGCCAATATTTCTCTCTTCCCTCAACTTCCCTGCATTCTTTCTAACTCAGGTTTCCAGAACAAAGGAGAGAACCAGCGGCCAATGGCAACCGAAGCCCACTGCTTCAAACGTGTCTTCAGTTTGATTGATTTAGAGGGGCGGACATCAAGAAGAGGGCAGTTTGCCTTCCTATCTAATGCTTTATCTAAAAGTCACCAAGCCGCGTACTCCTACAGTACTGATGTTCACAAGGGTTTTCCAGCATCTTCTCAGCAGTTCGTTCTACCTGCAACTCTCAAGGTAGGTAACAATGTTACCCACCAGGCACTTAGCCATCGCCTTCTTCCGGTCACGGCTGAAGGCACAGCATTATCTTGCTGGGAGACAGCACTCATCGGTTCAATATTTATTGAGCTCAAACTGGACAGCCGAAGTCCCTATCTTCATAAAACTTGCATTCCATAGTGGGAGGCTTACACTACCCTTGTGTACAAACAGCAATATCGCCTCAGATAATGAATGTTCTATAAAGGACACCAAAGCAGGATCAAGAAGGATGACAAGATGGGAACGTACTACCTGAGGGATATCAGGAACTTTGAGATTTCAAATACAGGGGCCCGAATAGTAGGGTAGAATTGAATGAAGACAAGAAAGATCACAAGCATGGCCTTCAAGTGAGTACAGCCATCACATGCCATCACAGGGGCAGAAGGCAGGTAAAGTCTGCAGGAAGAAGGGAGAAGATATTCTGAAGAAGGGACAGTTCAGATCATCCCAGAGTTCACAGGCCACAGAGGGCACAAGAGCACTGTTGTTAGTCCGACGGGAAGACACAGGAGTATGGGGAGATTAAATGTGAGAGATTTGTGGATATAACTTTAACTTTTTGCACAGAAAGAATGAGCAAAAGCCAGCCTTTATAAAGTATTGTGGTTCTCTGCTCATGAAGAAGTCTGCGGTGCAAACATGGATCAGGAAGAAGCCCCCTCTTAGGATGATGGCATTCCACACCATAACTGTTGACACAAAGATGGGAAAGCTTGAGATCTAGGACGGGATGTGGCGTGTTAGAGGGAATCACAGAGGCGAGCAGGGAGGCCAGGTGGGCGTAAGCCAGGGCAGACGAGAGTCCTGAGACACTAATTCCGGGAATAAAATAAATTTTTCTGGCCACTAATTCTTAAGTTTGTCTCTTAAAAGTACTAATACCTAGGGCACAAGCCAGACCAATTACATCAAAATTCCTGAGGGTAGGAAGGCAGGCGCTGCCAAGAACTTGAAGTGTTGTTGCTGCCTAGCCAGGGCTAAGAGCCAGACTGCAGGTAATAATTTCAAGGGACCAGGTGGGTTTTAGACAAGAAGGACCAATTATTTATTTTCCATAACAGCAGGGTTCTCTGAAGATTATATTTTTATAATACATTTTAAAGTATAATGTGTTCAGGTGACAATGACTAATTAATGACTCGCATTAGTGCTAACTCTGGGTAAATTGGTACAAGCCGATCTCCGAGTTTCCATTCCTCCTTAGCTCTGCCTGCTCGTGTTATCACAATTCTAGAAGCTACGAAAAGAAGGAAGCATCAGCCATGAAGAGCTGACAGACGGCACCACCCACCCAATTTTAAACATGGAGAAAGGCTAGGAGGAGGACAAGGTCAGTGGCCAAGCCACAGCTGGGGCCCAAGCTCCTCCCACCCTACTCGAAGATTCCCAAAGCTCCTCCCACCCCACACGGAGAGTCCCTGTCCGACTTGACATTTTCAAAATGTGAAGTAGACAGTGAAAGACTGAACGCTTCATTTCAAAAGAGATAATAAAAGAACATCGGAGATGTGTAAAGGGAGAGGGGACTTAAACCAATCCAATACTAGTTTTGGCACAGAACCCTTTATTTTCCAGTGAACAACCTCTGTGGTTTTTGCTCCCTCTGATCTGATATTTCCATAGGTTTCTGCACACGGACAGTTTTCTCAACATCAGGCAAGGGTTCTGCAGGGCATCAGTGTTGTTTAAGTCTCTCATTTTGAAACATAGATGAGCATCTTTCTCTAGCTTCCAGAAGATGAGTTAGGAGAGACACAAGAGACAGGGCTATTCTCACGTCCCAGGAGGCATTGCAGGTCAGAATCAGCTCCCACGACTGATTAGCACCCAGCAGCCCCTTGAGTTTATGCAGGACTGAAGCACTGAGACATGCTGATCAAAGGTATGCTAGGCAGTGTGGCATGAGTGCCACTGGCATTTAAATGGCCATCTTTGAACCCTGTGCCCAAGCTTAGGGCAACGGTAATTGCCAACAATGTGACTCTTCTCCATTGCTTGATATAATCTTTCTCTTATTCTCCTCTGGATAAGACAGAAGAGATGTATGGGGAGATCTTACTGCCAAATCCATGTGCAGCCACGGTTCTGCAACTGATTCTGAACATTTAAGAGCATGGGCTGTGTGGAAGATTCAAAGATGTGCTTGCTGCTTCTCAGCATGACACAAAAGCAGAATTTGAGCTAGACCGTGCACTATGACAGCCATGACAGTCTGCAGCGGGGTTAGGCATCACAGCGGAGTGAGACAGTAACTCTGACTCAGTTAGGGCTTGGTCATACGGAGGGAGAGCAGATCCACCAGCAGCAAGGAACAAGTGGCCAGAGAGTGAGATTACAGCAAGGGAAGTTTGAGAGGAGGAAGATACAGATCAGAAGGTGGCCCAGAGCAAGTTTGCAGAGGGAAATACAAGCTCCATTTGGGGTCAGCTTAGTCCAGGAGTAGTCACTTCTGACTTTTGAGGAACCAACTTCATTTGGACAAAAATCAACCAAAAACCCTCTGAAATTATTTCAGGTTAGACTCAGTATTCTGTCCTTGTATGGAATAAGGCGCAGGGCTTCCAGCCCAGGCTGGCTCTCTGAGCTGTGAGACTTGTCTTTGCCGTCCTTTAAAACACTGGGACATTACTCTTTCGTTAGGAACTTTAGTTTCCCCTTAAACTCTTCAAAGGGTGCTACTATCCTCCACTGTCTAGTTTTCCTACAATCAGTCAGCGTTGATCAATGGATTTGTTCCTTCAATCCCGAGTCATGGTCCAAAAAAGAGTTGTATCTTATTCCAATATTTATTCTAACCTTTGCATTATTTATTTTTACTTCATTGCAAAACTCCAAACCTGAAGCTGATGTTTCTAAAACAAACCATTCTCCTATTTTTCTTCTGGGGTTCCTCCAACTAATGAATGGTCCTAAGGAGCACTGAGGAACACATATTTTTATTCTATCGCCAGATCGAGGCCATGCAGATGTAATGCATGTGGCCCATGAGGACATTGCTCTCCCCACTACTTTCACATTGTTGCAAGGTATTTCCTCAGACAGATACTTTACTTCCTCTCTGTAAGATATTAATATCTTCTCGCAGAATGTTCTAGTCAGGGTTCTATTGCTGTGGAGAAACACCGTGATTACGGGCAACTCCTATAAAGAAAAGGATTTGACCGGGGCTGGCACATGGTTTCAAAGGTTCACTCCATTATCTTCATGGCAGAGAACGAGATAGTAGGCAGGCAGGCACGGAAGCTGAGAGTTCTACATCTGGATCCTCAGGCAACAGAACGACAGTGAGCTTCTGGGCCTGGTTTGGGCTTCTGAAACCTCAAAGCCCACCCCCACAGCGACACACTTCCTCCAATAAGCCTACCACTCAAGGCCATACCAACCACAACAAGGCTACAGCTGTTAATCCTTTCAAATAGCGCCATTCCCTGGTAACAAAGTATTCAAATCTAGGAGCCCTTGGGGGCCACTCTTGTTCAAGCCAAGTCCCTTTCATTTTCAAAACATCTGCAAACTCAAAGCTGGCTCTCTTGGAACGGCCATGATTCCTTCCTGGTGCGGAAGTGACCTAGACACTCCTCCAGCAACTACCTGCCCTCTGTGGATTTTTCTATTACCTGCTTAACATCTTCCTTCTCCCAAGGTCTATAAGAGGGTCGTGTGGTCAAGGGACGATGCTCACACGAAACCTCTGGCCAGCGTACTCATACAAGGATGCGAGTAAGGATAACACTTCCTCCCCAGTCCCCTTCCCCTCCCCACTCTCAAATTCCATCTTCAAAGGTCATGTTATCTGTTAGTAACAATGTTAATACAGATGCCAGCACTTCCAGTGGTATTCCCCCTCTGTAGTGGTAGGTAGGTCTACAGCAACGGTGGGAACTGCACTTTCAGAGTGTATTCCTGCCATTATTCCTCAAGGACCTCCTCTTGCTAAGCAGGAAGATGCTTTAGATAGACATGTGTGTGACCGCGTTGGAAGCCATGTCTGTTCTTCGCCCTCAGTGAGGAAGGCCTTCTGTCTGCCTGAAGGAGATTCTATCTGCTAAGAGGAAAAAGGACTCATCTGCAAGAGTGCCTTTCCATGTTCCCAACAGTCTACCCATTGCAGGAAAAGCTGTTGTAGCCTTCAGAGGACATGGCCCTCTCACCTCAGGACTAAGAGTGAGCGCTTGACTTGCCTCAGAGCAAAGGTTCATGATCATCCAATTTTTCTATAGATGCTTTATGGCCATAGGGCACCTGAGCTGAACTAGGCTTCTCAGACTTAGAGAGATCTAAATTCTTGCCTTTTGATGAGCTAGCGCTTTGTGATTCTCAAGGTAAATGGCTATGAAAGGCTGGGTCTCTACTTCTTTCCAACTCCCACATCTTCACACGGGGCTCTCACTCTTGCCTCTCCTGACCCCTGCAGCTGTGAGTGGGTGATCCCCAGATTAATCTCCAGCAAGCATCTGCACGTGAAGACCTTGCAGTCCCAGTTAAGAGACCTGGGATTCATCTTCCAACCTGTGGAGCAAAACCCAACCAGCAGCAACTCACAAGGAAGCAGACCACTGACCCTTTTAGATTAGCTGGGCATCAGAAACACAAGAAGGAGCGGCAGAATAGACAGGGATTTTGAGGGCTGAGCAGAGCAAGCAAACTGAGCCTATATCATTCAACACACGCCCTATTTCTGAACAAGATGGCACTCTCAAGTTCCGGGTAGACAGGAATTTCAAGGGACATTTACTAAACTCAGTTCGCCTCCCTTCCAAGTGTATTAAATCTAACGTCTTACTTTCCCCGGTTTTATTTGGCTTTGTCTCTAGAACCTGCTCCACTTCAATCCTGTCACTGACTACCAAGGAGCCTGGAACATTTCTGAAGCACCTGCTTCTATCCCTCCCCCATTCCATGTTTAGATTTCATTTTTAGATGAATTTATGAACACAGGTCAAGAAGGAAATAATGTTTAGTAGTCCACCGAGAGTTCATTATTTCAAGTGTTCACATCTTCCTACTCAACCAGAAACAGCCTTTGTGCTCCTCACATTCCGAACCAGTCAAGGGGTCCTGCTCTCTGGGGACTTTAGAAAAACTGAGCCACTGCACATCCACTAGAACAGAGGAGGAAAAAAAATGGGACCAAATAATTTTAACAGTGAAGGAACTCGGAAAGATAAGGAGGACTAGAAACCGGGGAAGCTGAGTGCTCGAGAGGTTTAGATCTGGGCTGCCAGTGATGAGTTCAGAGGACAGGTCAGCCTAGGGTACAGGATGGAAATTTTATGGAACCCTTTAGGGACCCCACAAGAACAGACAGTTAGCTTCACTGCAGAGTGGCCCTGGCCATAGATAAAGGTGTACACACAACCATTTGTGGGTGTATGACTACCTGATCCCGTAGGGCCTTCAGTCCAGCCAAAAGGACCCATTAAGGAAACCTAAGCAATTGGGGCATTAGACTAAGTGGTATTCAGGGAAGCCAGACCTCGTTGGGTGTGAATGATGGAATGCAGGGAGAACGGGGGCTGGCAGGGAAGCCTTGGCGGAGAGCCCAGCCATGATACAGGCTCCAGGGCCAGAGCTTCGTTTCTCCTGTCAGTGGCCTTGTGGAAGCCGAGTGAATCCCCATCCACCGCCATAACCTTCCGCCAGGCTCTGCAATCAATATGGCTCTCCTCCGACGTAGCTGGCGCAGGGGCCCCCTGGCTGGCTGCCCTCCAAGCCCTCCTTCCCATTAATGTGATGAGTAGCAGAGGGCATGTCAGGGAGAATTTTCAGAGAATTCCAGGAACGGAGAAACCCCTCTGTACAACCCCTCCCCCACCAAAAGACAAAAGGGTAACTCAGAAGTGCTTTGAGCACCTCCAGGGGACAACGGCCCCTTCAAATAGGACTGGCTGGCTACCTCAGTTCAGACCCTGAGTGTCACCATATTGCACTAGCAATCAAGAGTCCTTCGGTGTGAGCATGGCTTCATACCAGATAAAACCATTTATGGCTGCCCTGAAATAGATGGACTGCCTCTCTCTCTCCTTCAGCCTCTCCTCTGGTGTCAGAGTGGGGTTCTTCTGACTGTGCTAAAGCCACATGGAGCAGAGCTGAAGTCCCCACGTTCCTTCCTGTGCCGTGAATGTTCACGATTCACAGAGGCAGAGACACGGGACAGCAGCCACGGGGAAGACCGCCTCCTCCCTGCTGGTCTCACTGCAGCCATCAGTGTAGGTTGAAAGACATGGCAACCCTCTCCTCTGTACTGCACAGGAGGTAAACAGAGGATCTGATTAGACCAAAGTGAAGCTTCCTCTCTCTAACTTCTTAATGGTATTTACATATTGACTCTGACTCACACTTCTGATCTGGAAAGGTCTGATTAACATAACTCCTCGTCTGCACCCATTCTTTCCGGATTCATGGCTCTTGCCCAGAGGGCATTTCGACTATTTCCACCTGACCTTAATCCAGCATTGATTAGAGTTTCATGACAAGCACACTCATAGACTCCACGGGAAATTCCTGCTGTCTCTGGATAAGAGTTAGGAGTGAAGTGGGAACTGAAAGGAGGCCTTGTCTGCGTGGGGCAAGGTTCGAGTCCAGGACCTGATCATACAACTACCTGTGTGACCCAGACATTAGCTTCCTCGGTGCCCAGATTCCCCCTCCACAGAAGGAAGCTGCGGTCCCAGCACCAGGTCTCATTCTCGCTCCACGTTGAGGTCTCATGACTGTAAAGGTATTTCCAGGGGGACGAACCTCACAATTTACTTAGTATTAGAAGACTGGATTAATGATATCTAGCATCTCTTAGCTCTGAAAGTCTGTGACTCTATTATACACAGTGTTTTTAAATCGTGCAGTGATGTAAATATTAAATAAAACTTAAAACAGAATGACAGTCCTTTTTAATGCTTACTTTAAGAAAATAGAAGTTAAGGAGTCTCGAACTCTCCAGATATATACAGTATATACATTATTACTTTTAATTTAGGGTTTGGGTTATTTTTTTTGCCAAAATGAATGGCCGAGATCAGAGTTATACAACTTTTGCGTTGTTGAAGACTCATAATGATTAGGATTGCTTTCTTTCATCATTAAAATAAAGTGTGGTGATTACAGTGGCACCGCTATCTTAACGTGGTCATAACTGTGTCACCGTCATATTTTTTTACATTATTTATATGCATATGTATGTGGACATCAGAGGACAACTTACAGGACTCACACCATGTAGGACCTAGAGATCCCACTCAGGTACCTGGTGACAAGCACCTCTATCTACTGAGCCATCTCACCAGCTGGTATATTTTTTGTTGTTAAGCATCGGGCCAATCCAGCATCCCAACATATATAGGGCTTTACATTAAAAAATATTTCTTCCCTACAGTATATCACTCTGGGGTTTGAGTACAGGCTCTGGGATAGCAGAGAAATATCTCAGTGGTTTGGCTGAGAACACCCCTTAGAGGCTCATGTATTTGTATGCCTAGTCACAAATCAATGAACTGTTTAGAAGGATGAAGCCTTGTTGGAGAAGTGTGTCATTGGGAGTGAGCTTTGAGGTCTCAAAAGCCCATGCAGGGCCCAGTGTCTGTCTGTCTCTGTCTCTCTCTCTCTCTGACTCTCTTTTATTTGTGTGTGTGTGTGTGTGTGTGTGTGTGTGTGTGTGTGTCCCCGTCCATCTGTCTGTCTGTCTCTCTGTCTGTCCCCCCACCCCCACCCCACATCTTTGTCTGTGGATCAGGATGTAAAGTTCCCAGCTACCCCTCCAGCAGCACCGTGTCTGCCGGCATGCTGCCACGCTCCCCACCATGATAACAGGCTAACCCTCTGAAACCTGTAAGCCAGCACCCAGCTAAATGCTTCCTTTTATAAGAGTTGCCTTGGTCATGCATGGATCTTTCTACCTTGGCATTTCAACTAGCTGGAAAACTAGGCACAAGTAAAAATACAGAAAATCCATCTTCCAATAGAGGGCAATGTATGCATTGTCTGGCCTATTGATGGGTGCTCGAACCATGATTTTATTTAGTTATTTTACTTAGAGAAGTTGTGGACCAATGGATTTTCTATCTAGGAACCATCTGGGCCTCTGACCCTACCCTGGTCTTTCTTAGTCATCCCCGCCTGTGCTAAGACACCAGTCTGTTAGTTAGTATAACCAAACTCAAAGTGGTCTAAGTTACTCAATGCATCCAAACAGGCCTGCACACTTATGGTCCTCTTATTTGTGACAAAGGTGACATGGCAGTGCTATGGGAGAAGGTCAACAAGTGTCCTTCAGTCTAATGATAATTAGACAGGAAAAGAATTCTCTCAATGACACAGAATGCACTTCAAAACTAATCACCAATACAAATGTGAAAATTAAAACAAATATTTCAATTAAGTAATTCAGGACAGAGCCTCGTAAACAGGACAGAACGAACTATCTAAAAAAGTAAAGGATGGTGAATTAGGTCACACTAAAATAAGTAGCATTATATTTATCTAAATATATTACAAAGAGGGACAGGAGAAATTACTCATAATAAATACAATCTACAAAAGACCCGTGTGCATAACATCTAATGAACACCTACATATAGTGAGTAAGAAGGCATGAGGAGCTTGCCACAAATGACCAGTAAATATAAAGGCTCTTGACCTCATTAGTACCAGGGAAATAGAAAAGAAAGAAAGCTACCCTCGTGTAACTTTATCTTTTTTAATCGTATTTTTAATGATGATTCTTGAATGCTTTAACCTTCCTAGTAACCCACCACACACCAGAGGTAGTGGAAAAGAAAGATACAGGGAGGTGGACCTGTTTAGAACGGTTCTTTTGGAGCAACTCCCATCTGTGTTGTGTGGAAATCGGCAGTTCAGGTCACAGGTTAGCAGGCAGCGGCAGCTCGATCCACTCCCAAACACCTCATGAATACACCAGCAGTCCGTCCAGGACAGTCAGGTTAGCAACAGTGGTGACAGGGCCTAGCAGAGACAGCCAGGCCTCAGCCTCCGCTCGAGTCAGCAGGAGGGACCAACAGGGACACCAGGAGAAGTTCTCAGCTGTGCCTCTCTCAGGGAAGTGAAGATCAGCGAAGAACCATGAGGGTTGCACAGCCAGCTGTACCAGCAAGCCAAGCTCTGTCTCTGTCACTCTGTGGAGTCCTGTTTATACCCTCCAAACATCACGTGTCCTCCACACGCCTTGCCTCAGCGCTCTCATCCAATCAGCCCGAGACCAAGGAATCGACAACAAACTCCAGCCCAGCACCACAAGTTTTTTGGTGTGTTTCTGTCTATGGCGTCCTGACAAATGCAGCCAAACTACGCAATGTAAGGCAGACCAATATATGTGTGTTGTTAGCAAAGAATCCTTCATCTCATGTCCTGTTTGCTTTAGCAGAACATCCTTTCTCCTGTGTCTGCTTCCGTGAAGCGTTCCTTCACGAGTCTGCCTTAGCCTTTCACACCTGTGTCCACCTTAACAAATGTCCCTTCACATGCTTGCCCCAGCAAAACACCAACTAACTCTCCACAGAACCCTTGAGTGTCTACTTCATATCCACCTTTCTGTTTAAGAGTGGTCTTTTTAACATGAATAATCTATATGTAATAGAAATAATTATAAGAACCATATTTTTAATAAATGGCTTGTCCAACAATAGTCTAATAAAATAATCTGTCTTAGTCAGGGTTTCTATTCCTGCACAAAACATCATGACCAAGAAACAAGTGGGAGAGGAAAGGGTTTATTCAGCTTACACTTCCACATTGCTGTTCATCACCCAAGAAGTCAGGACTGGAACTCACACAGGATAGGAACTTGGAGGCAGGAGTGTATGGAGAAGACACGGAGGAACGAATGCTGCTTACTGGCTTGCTTCCCCTGGCTTGCTCAGCTTGCTTTCTTGTAGAACCCAGGACCACCAGCCCAGGGATGGCACCACCCACAATGGACTGGGCCCTCCCACCCTTGATCACTAATTGAGGAAATGCCTTACAGCTGGATCTTGTGGACACACATCCTCAAGGGAGGCTTCTTACTCTGTGATGACTCCAGCTCGTGTCAAGTTGACACACAAAACCAGTCAATATATAACCTTAAATTTTTATCAATATATAATAAACAAAAACCCTAAATGTCTATCAATATATAATAATTTAAGCAAAAACATTTACATTTTAATTAATAAATAATAATTAAACAAAACACTTAAATTTCCATTAATAAATAACAATTAAACAAAAAACTTAAACATCTGTTAATATAAGGTAATTAATATATATAGTAACCATCAAAAACTTAAAATTTTTCAATAAATAATTATTCAGCAAAAAACCTAAAACCCTAGATAACAACCATAATACATCAAGCAACAAAAACTATATACCCCAACTTAAGGGACTGAGATCATGGTTTTCTTATATATATTTGTTTCCTGATGAATTGGAGTGAAGAATTTCCGTTTTGAGCCCTAAGTAGGGGAAACGGTTAACCTGAAAAAAATCTAGCTGTGGCATTTATTACTCAGTCTCTGGGTTTATCTATTACTCTCTGTATTGTTTGTTGTTTGGGCCCTGGGTGGGGGAGTTAGTCTAAGAAAAGTTAGCTATAGAATTTATTATCCAGTCTCTGTGTTTACCCAATCTCTGTGTTTACCCAGTCTCTGCATTGTCTAGCTATAGCATTTATTACCCAGTCTCTGTATTTATCCCCGTCTCTGCATTGTCTGCCCAGTCTATGCATGGTCTGTCTCTTCATGATGGATCATTTAGGTTAGCCCTTTTAAAGCTAATTTGAATGTTTTTTTTTTTTTAAAGAAATCAGTAATTGAGACGGTCTATGAATTATTTGGGCCTTTTGTTTTGTGAAGACATCCATGGCTTATGTGATAAAGAGGTTTTCTTTGGTTAGGTCTAATTTCTATAAGTTTTGTTGGTATCTATGTTTTTTATTCCCTGTAGATACATAAGCATAACCACACCCCCATCTTAAATCTACTGTAGGGTTCATTCTAACATCAACACACCTTTATAGTATACCGGTTGGCCTAATTCCTCGGTTTTTCTCATAACCCCATGTCTTCCTTTTTCACTAACAATAAGAACATTGAGAGTTAATAGTGTGTTAATAACCCCTGGGGGCTTTCACCCACATGTGACACTAACACATGTGTAGTAGAAGAGCTAAAGAAAAAGGAAAGCAGTGGTCAGTTCTATGACAGGTAACACCGGGAGGTCTCCTACCTGCTGGGGGAACCATACGAACCTGTAGGAGATCTTCCCAGGCTCTACCTAAGCTGGTGTTTTGTTCTCTGCAGCTTGGCAGTTTCTCTTGTATCTTCCCAAAGTTGGATGCATACGGACACCAACGGAATCCTGCCAAACCACTTGTTGCAGCACGACGTACAAATGACACGACGTATTTATACAACAGGATAACACGAAGAACGCCAGTGACCCGGATACTACGAAGAACGCCAGTGACCCGCTACACTGCATGGACTTATCTCACACACGCAAAGTCGACTTTAAGATTCCGCCTCCGTGAAATTTCAGAACCAGCAAATATTACCACAGAAATGGCTCTGGAGAAGAGTGAGCATACAGAGGGGACATTGGGGGCCAGTGTCCACAAGTACGTAGTACCGCTCTGTGCAAGTCTGTCCTTAGTGTCCTTAGTGTGAGCAATTTCATCAGACTTCACAGATTTGCGTACTTTCCTGTATATTATATATACACCAGTAAAAAGTTTATAATATACACAAAATATAAACATACAATAAATTTAAAGAAATAAGCGTCTGTTGGGGGAAGTCCTTCAGAATTGTCTTGCAGATCCAAACTTACTACATGAAACAAAATGGACAGCCTCTGCTTATTCCCAGGTTTCTTGTCTGTGATGAAATCTTGCCTTTTGATTTATTTATGACATATGACCCCCTTTCAAAAAGAATTTGAAGCCGCAGCCTTATTTATGGAACATAAATACATTAGAGGCTTTTTTAGTTTTTACTGGAAACTTTTGGGACATCGAATTTGTTCAGTTTTGCTTAGTTTACTTTTACTTTTCCCCCATGTTAAGATTGAGGGTTTAAGTACCATTTTTCTTGGCTAACACCCTCTAATAAAGATTAACCACCCTAATATTTATATAACTAGAAGAGAAATTAGGCTAAGCAGAATACAGTCCACCTAGACAAGGATCTGTGGACAGCTTTAGCCAGTGACTAGAGTTCAGGTCTAACAGCCTTGGACTCCTTGTGGGCAGAGGGGAGACTGAGAGTAATTATCTCAATAATTCAAGCCAAGAAAGATAGCCACCCCACTCAGGAAGAAGAGGGCCACAGAGACTAAGTCTGCCCCCTCGTAAAATGGAGTTCAGCTGGTCAGAACCAACTGGTGTTTCCCACTCTGATGTGTTTACTGGCTCTTAGCCCTTCTGGAAGGATTTTCAGGGGGCCGGGCCATTCTCTCAAATGTGTACAATGTCTCATGACCTGCCAAGTCCCCTAGATACCAGGATCAGCTGAGTCTCGTGCTAATCCTAACAAGGAGCTGCAGACGGTTGTCATCCTTGCTTATTTTATTATGGTGGGAACACTTACTATAATTATGGTGGGAACACTGAAGTGCATCGCTGAGAAGCAGAGGCCACGTGGCTGTTAAGTTGCTCAAAGCCCCTGTGCGATGAGGTTCCCTGGCTTTCTCAGTCCCTGATAAGAACACAATCCCAAAACTTGAAGAAAACTAGGCTAGTATTATTAGACACTGGGTATCCGTCAAGCTGCAAACTGCGCCACAGTTCAAGGATGGGCGTCTCCTTTGGGACCACACCTCACTGGAGCACACAGAAAGGTGTGGGTGCAGGTAAGGACCGGGGCTGATTATGTGGGCTGGTACTCATTCAGACTCTTCTTCATCAACAGTGATGGAAACCCATACCTTCTAGGCAGGCTCCCCCACAGACGGGGAACTGACACCTCTGGTCACAGAGACAGCTTCTGAAATCTGCTCAAGGTCACAGTGGGCTTGAGTCCGGCTAGAGGAATCGTGCTGCCCATCCTTCTGAACCCAGCATAAGTGGCTCTGAATTGCTGCTCTACTTTTCACTTCACTGTGCCTCAGAACAAGTTACTTCTCTGCTCCATGGATCAGCATCTCTGGTCACAAATGTAACAAAGATGGACCGGATGTGACATTCAAGCCTAGAATTGCAGCACTCAGGACGCAGAGGCAGGAAGACTTTGAATTCAAGCCAGCCTTGGGTTACTCAGTGAGTAGTCCATCTATCCTCATCCATCTGTCTGTTTGTCTGCCTATCTTCCTGCTGGCTTGTCAGTCTGTTTTTCTGTCTCTGCCTGTCTTTCTCTTCTGTATGCCTGTCTTCACCCCCTCCTTCTCTCACACACACATACATACACACAAAGATAATTCCACCCATAATAGTCATTGTAAAAATAATAAAACACTGTGACATACAGTAGGTAATAAATTTTAGTTCTTTCTCTAGCCTTATCATGGTGTTTCCACTGAGTGTTTAATATATATATTAATATATATATGTGTGTGTGTATATACATATATATGTATGTATGTATAATAATTAATATTCTGTATCTTCCATGTCAGATAGAATGAAATAAGAGCAATGCCATTTAAATTCATTCCTGATATTAATATAAGCTAATAATGTATGAATATACCATAACCTCAAGTGGTTTAATGTAAGAATCTGCCCCCTCCTCCTTTCTTGCCATTTCACCCAGAATTAATCTAATTACCTCAATGCATGTTCCCCTTTCCTGGAATAGAAACTGTGACAATCTTCTCCTTAGTTTCAGTAATTGATTAGCATAACTCATACTTGTCGCCTACAGTCAGAACCCACCTCTCCAGGGCTGATGTTCCCAAATGCCGCCTGGAAGAAAATCCGAGTTCACTTCAGATGTTCCCTGGACAGACAAGTCACACAGAGGAAGGTTTGGGTGGTTTAGTTTTACTACATTATATGTTTATCAGGGAGTGATATTACAACACAGGTGTCAAGGTCAAAGGACGCCTTTGGGGAGATGGTTCTCTCCTTTCACCACATGGGTGCCAGGATCCAGCTCAGGCCGTCAGGCTTGGAAGCTCTCTACCCCTTGAGCCATCTCACCAGCCTGGTTTGGAGTTCTTTATCTGGCTTCCAAAAACTTTCTTCTCAAAAAGCCAACAACTGTCTTTTCAAAGTCTACAGCTGCTCGTCCATAACAATGTTCTGCAGAAGCTTCTAAGCCCAGGAAAACCCCCTACACCCAGAACCTGGCCTGCCCTCCCAGTGCCTCTTCTTGTAATGGCCTGAACCTTAAACACAAGGAAGAGACTTTCACTGAGGCCATCTGGTTTAATACCATCCGAGTTCATGAGTCACTTCCATTCTTGATGGCCTTCCACTACTGACAAACACGTCCAGGCCAGTGGAGACAACTACCTCCCTGTCACACTGCTTCCATATCAGACTCCAGTGTCTTCTCGTGTGTGTGTGTGTGTGTGTGTGTGTGTGTGTGTGTGTCCCCTCCCAACACACGTCTCTAGTGCTAGTGATGCCCTGTAGAGCCATAAGAATAAATCTCACTCCCCCTCCACAATGGAGGCCCAGCAATATGGAAGGAAACCATTATGCTTATATGCATGTTTTATTGAATCAAATATTCAATACAAAGCATTTGTTGAGAACAAACCATGTACCTCACAGTACTACAGACACTAGGACAGGATAATAACATGATATTCATATATAAGAGTCTCGCATTAGTCCCCTAGAACTTCAAGATGTGGCCTAACTTCTAGAATAGCCTACCACCCCTGCACCTAGACGCATCCTTGATTCTCCTCTTAAAATACGAAACACAAAGTTGATGGGTAAGTCTGGACATCACCCCCATGTCCATCGCCTAGCTTTTATCTGCATTGAGTAAGGTGTTAACAGGAAGGAAGGCTGGAGGGTACATCGGGCTTCCCCATCCGTTTCTTTGAACTTCCCATACATCTAATTATTCCAGGTTTTAAAAAAAGATTTTAAATAGATAGATGAGATTTCAGTGACAGTTCAAAGTCTAATAAAAGGCATAACCTTGGATGAGTCTACCCACTCCTTACTTCTGGAAATATGCACAGAATAAAAACAAAAGACCTGCAAGCAGAAACTTTCTGATAGGCTCGCACTGTGCTGTCCCACGGAGAACTTGTCATATTGTGCTCCGTACATCCGAATATGTGTAGGGCTTGCTCCTTATTCCCATTCTGGAATTCACGGAGGCTCGGTGCACACAGCCTATGCTCCCTGTGACTGCCCAGGTGGGGAGTTAAACCAGCAGGACTCAGAATCCAATCTAAAATAGAGACCACCACTTCCTAGCTGTGGTACCTGGGCACTTAATTTGTCCTCCTCTATCCCTTGCAAAAGGGAGCTGGTGACAGGTACTACCATGAGTGTGTCAACAAACGAATTAGTAGAAGCAGCATCCACCAGCATGACTATGGCCCCGGAACTTGGCGCAGGGGAAGGTCTGGGTTTTCAAGACACACTCTTACCTGCTTTTCGGTGGCAAGTCGTCTATCTGTCTTTTTCTAGACCCTAGTACCTCTCCAGCCTGCCTAGACATCTCTGATATCCAGCTACTCCAGCCCAGGACTCCGCAAACGGAATGTCAATGAGTGATCAGTTGGAATTTTTATGTTTCTTTTTATTACAATCTGCTATCGACTAATAAATACTTCAGGGAAAAAAATTTAAACGAGCTGCCAGAGGAGTGTAATTTTAAAAACAACGTATACGCTCTAATTTCCTAATTTTTAGACTCAACGGACACGTTACTTTGCAAACTGGTAAGAAGTTTCTAAATACAGCCTTTCCATTTCTGTCCCCCTCACCGCTAGCTGGCAGCAAGCGTTTGGCAGGGCTTTGCAGTGGACAGGGAGCTGCTCAGCACCTCCCTCCTCCAGGTTCCTAACAGCCAGGGGGGACATTAACAACGGAGCTTTCAGTCTCTGTGCTCTGCATCCTGACTTCAATGCCTCACTTACACTCAAACTCCCCAAATGCTAGGACTGTGTCCACTGAGCCTTGAATACGACCAGACACCTCATGGGAGCTTAATTATCTGCTGACAACCTAAAGATTTAAACAGATGTGTTATTTACTTTTACCTTTTCACAGTTTAGACAACCTAATGGGTGCATTTGTAAGACCTGCCCCAGGAGGACACTCTGTCCCCTGGCATCCTTCCTTGTTTGTCCGAGTCTCGTCTCTCTTTTTCCCCACTGCTGGACTCAGCTGCACTTAACTGAAATGCACAGATACAAGGAGTGCTTCTTTTCTACTGAGGGAAGAGGCAGACTACACTGCAGAAAGCGCCAACTTCTGGCTCTCTAAACAAACATGCGAGGAAACGGAGAGCATCTATTAAGTTACTCCCCAGGGGGACACCGTCAGGCTGGTCTCACAGTGTCACTCCAACACTGCACACCATGGCCGCTCAGCAAGCATCTATATGAAGGGTCACAGTGTACCAGCAAGTCGCAATGGCTGCAAGCTACCTCTTCACTGTGTCACTGGGAATGTTGGCACAGTTGTAACCAAAATGGGGCAGTGAATTGTGTTGGACCAGGGAGTCAGCTTCAGGCATTCTAAAGGGGTTGCCTACTCTGGCTGGACAGTAAAATCAGCCAGAAAAAAAATAACATTTTAAACACTCATGTCTGTACCTCAGCCCCAAAAATTGTTCCATGTGACCAGTCTAAAGACTATCCTGGGTATCAGTATTTTTCATGTTCCACCAGAAATTCCTCTGTGCAGCGGGATGAAAACTACTGACTTAGAACCCATTCTTCCATACAGGAACTCAGGAGAAGGTCCTTAGATGTATGCTCAGTAGACAAATGTCTGGGTTGGTAGTTAAGGGGTTGGGGCAGACATGAAGCCAGTCCTGACCCTTGTCTCCACACACCCCTCTCCTAGAGGGTCTTCCCTAAGTGTTAGCCTCAAGCTCCAGCCAGAATGTACCCCTCTGTCTTCTTGGGGTTCTGAAACAGAGGAGGCTGTTCTGAAACACTACACCCTAAGAAAGCATGCATTTGCCTCATCCTTGCCTTTTTCAATCAAGAAACTTTGGGACTTTCTGGAATACACACCCAGAAGTCCCCTGAGCCTCACCGGCCTCTGCGCTCACAGGATGCAAACACTTCGTCTCATTTACTTCTTATTAATCTAATGGTTGTTCATCGATTGTGTTTCTGGAGGCTTCTAAGTCCAACGTCATGTCTGAGACTGCAGACTTCCAGGGGAGAGAAGCCAGGAACGGGGATGAGAGATGCCATCTGCCTACTGAGGGCAGACATGGGTACCAAACACATGGACTCATGGAGTATCTACTGCCCTGTGTCCAAGAGCCAGGAAGGGGTGGCTGAACCCAGGAGCTACACCAGCAGTAAGCTCTTGGGGCAGCCTCAGCTTCTGATCTTTGGATACTTCCTGGGGTGCTGTTATTTTTGACTGCCAGAGGCCCCACCCCAGCGCTTGCACGACCTGGAGGAGCCCCGGAATTTGTCATTCTCCCTCTGCATCCTGGCTTTCCCACTCCTTGGGCTGCATATGGGGCTAATTTGAATGCTGTGTGGGGATATCTAGCAGGAGATGAACAGAGGGCGGTTGGGGGGATCAGCTGTGAAATCCAACACATTTTTTTAAGGTGGAAAAAAAAAAAGGAAGAAAACGAATTAGATGCTGGGAAAACACCTCAACCAGACGCTCCTTGGGTCTCCCCTTCCTAGCCACCTGATAGCTTTCATTGTTCGGGGGATTTGCCCTACAACAGAAAACATCCCTTTATTTGTTCTGGATATCTGCCCTGCTTTAAAGTTTGAAGTCACAGACTTCCTTGCTGAACTTGGAGCTTTTTCGTCATCACTGGAAGCTTTCAGAGCATCAGAACTGCTAAATTTTGCTTGTTTCAGTCCCTCCAGCCCAGCCTGCTGCATACTGACGATGCTACCTTGCCAGCACTAACAGGCATTTTCTGGGATAATTTTGCCTCCGCACCCAAATGGAAAAGGACCCTTGTTTCTTAGTAGCTTCCCTCCTATGGTTCTTATAATTTGCGAGCTAAATTTGGGGCTCTGCTCAGACCACCCCTCTTGCAAGCAGCAGGGGCGAGATCCAAACCCAGGGTATGGTGACATCATCGTTCAGAGAGGCCCATCTTGCCGACAGCACCAAAGAGTAAACTCCTTCCCAATGCAGGACTCAGGAAGCCTGAGTTGACTGGCTCCTTCCTTATGACTCCATCAACTGTGTGGTTTGTCTGAGCCATCAGCTTGTGGGAAAAAAAGAAAAGCATCGTCACCATCCAAAGGCAGGCAGACATGAGGACACACGTGCCTCCTCTCAGTGTGTCACCTGCTAGGTGACTGGTGGAAAGGAGAAGGGTAACATCCACCCCAAAGAGGTGCCCTGTGGACCATCAGAGAAATCCCCTTCCCAGAGGCACATCCCAACTGTAGGATTCTGAAAAAAAATGACGCATTCATTCACCATCAAATTGGTACACATTAAATACCTAGTGTGTGTCCAGTACTGAGACCTGTGCCAGGGTCTGGGGGCAGCACAGTGAACAAAGCAGCCACAGTTCCTATCTCCACAGAGCCAGCTGCTATAGAGGAGTTCCAGGGCCTCTGTGTGGTAACAGAACCTCCTGACACACTACCTTAAATTTAGAGCTGAAGCACTTTTGTGGGAGGAGGAGGAGGAGTATAGGAAACCAAACTGGTTGCTATGCAACCGTGATGATTTATTCTAAGCCAGAGCAGGAAGAGCAGCATGGAGCAGGGAAAGCAGCATGGCGCAGGAGTGGGTGGGGGGTGGGACCGGGTATGGGGGATGCTGGAGGAGGACAGAGTGGGAGACCAAGTGGGGTGCACAGCAGTACTGAGGCTGCACCTGCCGGCCTCGCCCCAAGAGGCTCGTACAAATGGATGTGCCACAGCGTCTGCTCTCTGGAGGCAGTTAGGAGATTATGAGGACAGCCCCAGGAACCACAGAAAAGCCCTTGTTTGGAAGCTTGAAATTAACCTTCAGGTATAAGTAGACCCGTGCCGATGCCAAAAAGGGACAAATAATATGAGATTGAACATAAGAGCCCACCACCAGGGGATAGAGCTCACATGCTTAGAGGCGCTTGGCCAGTAAGTGTTTTCTAAGCTCCTCTAGGTTCATCGTCACCTGCAGGAGCATGGCGAGGGGTAGGAGGTGATGGCACCTTGCTGAAGGAAGACATGGGCTTGTGGTAGGCAGGGGGCAGCCCAGCGATGACAGATACATCCTCGTGACCTGAGACTGTGTACAAGACCTGGCTCAGCACTGGGCCTGTTCTGGGAAGCAAGTGAACCCCACACCTCAGGGCCTCGGGCGCCTGACCTCTTAAATGGAGAGACTCAGGCCAAACAATGGTTCGCATGCAACACTTATGTCTTTGACACTGCACACAATACAGGGTTTGGGTGAGGGTAGGGCTGACTATCTTGTGGAATGCTTAGGGAGGGTTCCCTGGAAGGGGTGGGGCTGAGAACAGTGGGGCAGGGAATAGCAAAGCATCCGGGAGACTGGGGAGCTCGCTCAAAGCTGTGCTGCAGAACTGAGGTGTGAACCCTGAGCTGCAGAGCCTCCACTAATGCACGCTGCTTCTCCGAGACGCTGGGTAGCTAGGAGTGGGAGGTGTGAGCAGAGACTGGGGGAGAGAATGCGTGCAGAGAGGCCGAACAGCTGGAAACAGGCAGGGTTCACAGAGGAAGAGTGCTCGGTGAGGACCAGCTACGACCAGACCTAGAGTGAACGGAAAGCATAGGAGCCGGGTGGTCAGCAGCCAACATCTGTCATGAGCTGGGTACTAAAGGAGCCAGTGGTATATGAAACAGGATTTGATTTGAATTAATTTATGACTAGGGAAAAACATGGAGATTAATAGTTAGTGAAGCACTACAAAAAGTGTCAAATGAGTATTTTTTTTTTTTAAATCGTAATACTGTTTAAATGGTGGATGGCTGCTTCCGAACAGGATGCCGTAGGGCATTGGACCTGGACTTCACGGATGCAGGCTGAGGATGTCCAGGAGATGGGAATAAAGATACGCCATTTGAGGGAAAGAAAGCTTCACCCAGAAGACAAAAGGCAGCAGGGGCTGGTGGAAGACCTCTCAGCTCAGAGGTGGGCTGCTGTGAAGCTACCCAGATAGAACGGGCAGCTTCAGCTGCAGGCGGGGACTCCAGGCTTCGGTCAGGGGCTGCAGAAATCCACTGACTGTTGATCCAAGATGATAGATGTTTGAAACAGGCGCAGAGGGTAGTAGTGACTCTCAGAGCCCAGGAAGGGCCATGTGGCAAGAGGTGAAGGCACCCCCACCCCACTGGAACTAGCAGATAAGACCGAGGTTGGTGAGGACACCCAGGTTCCCAGGCATTTGTAGAACAATGAGACAACTCTTGTTCTCCTGGGAGAATAAGGTCACCAGCTCTCAAGAGAATGAGCTGCATATTCAGAACTAGAAAAGCCCAGGAAAACTAATAACAGAGGAGAAGGTGGTAATGAGGCGGATTAACCCCATTTCACAAGTCTGCCGAAGGTTCCTCCAGGACACTGCTTGCAAAACAAACCATAATTCAGCTTAAATGGGTGGGTGGTGCTTCTGAGCACACTGCCACAGGGGACAGGAACTAGATCTAGAGTCACTCCGCGTGACAGGGCCCCAACTCTCAGGACAAGTGAGCCAAAGCTGCAAGAACAGGAGATGGTTGGTCGTCACCCAGGGAGAGGCAAGCCCTCCCTGCTCTCAAGCCCCCAGGGAAGGTGGGACATCTGCTTTGTGTCCCGGGAACTGTATGTTCTCTTTAGAGATGTCACAAGGAGAGAGCTCAAGTAGATAGTCAGAGGCGAATTATTCCCACTGAGTGACACTTATGGGTCCAGCCTAGGAAGAGTCCACTTAACTATTCCAAGCAGTAATTCCCGCTGTGCTACACTGTGGAACGTCATGAGGGGTCTGTCCAGCATCTTGGATGAGATCTGAGAGTCAGGAAGACTAGGGTGAAGGGCATTGCTGTTCTACCTGGCTGAGTGTGGGAACCCCACAACCTCTGTGATAAGTAAACCATCATCAAACACCTAGCATAGCACAGGACACAGGCTGTGCCAGAAAACTGAATTGTCACCTCACGAGAGCCGTCACTGTTCTTTGCATCTCTTGTAGTGTTATTCACACACACACACACACACACACACACACACACACACACACACACACACACAGAGAGGCCATTTTCCCCTTCTGCCTGTTACATATTGATCACGATTCACCTGATGAGCAGGTGAATTGTGGGCACCTGAAACTAAATTTCCTCCTCAAAAATCTGAAGGAAATGAAGAATTCATCAATAAACACAGCCTGGGGCTCCACGTATCACCTTCACTGTGGCAGTTGAAATTTTACTATTAGAGGTTTGTTTCCTTAGCTCAGCATGCTTCTCTTACATTACAAACTCTTCAATGAGGAATAGCCCATTAAGCTGTTACCAATCATGAGTAAAGAGTATCAGGTGTCTGCAGGAGCAAACATTTTAATGCATGGAGGAGGGGGGGAAGAGGAGGAGGAGGGGGAGGAGGAAGGGGAGGGGGGGGAGGAGAAGGGCATTTTAGAGCTGGAGTCGCTGGCTCTATTTGGGTAGGCTACTGACGTATGAAACCAGGGGGCAAGGGATCCTGGAAGACAAGTTTCATCTCCGTCAGCCTTGTTCACCAGATGAGAGGGTGTCATGGAAGAGATAACCCCGCTGGCTGGAAAATTCATGAAATGATGTGGGACACAAAGTACCACAGAAGGGCCATCTCCATCACTCATGAGGTAAAATAACAGAGACCAAGGTATACCAGGAGAGACTATGACCAGACACCGAGAAGCATATTAGGATGGTACAGAAACACACACACAAAAACACACACACACACACACACACACACACACACACACACACACATCCCCTGTCCTGCCTTTCTCCTGAAACTCCCTTCAAAATTGATTATGGTCTCTTGATATCCAAACCCAAGACTTGGTTCCACCCCCACTCAGCTCTGATGCCTGTGTCCCCTGCAAACTCTTGCATGAAGGGGGGTCCTGGATTCCTTTGAATGCCTCAACCCCTCTTGCATCCCTCATTATTATACCCTAAAGTGTTGTCTCTCCCTCCACAGTATCCTCCTTGTCCTTCTCAGGGAAGAGGGACACTGCCCAGCTACCCTTGGTCAGGCAGAGAGGAGTGGCCGTTACAGGGTCTGAAGGGAGGCTGGTGCATAATGACCTGCAGATGGAATAAAGGAAGCTAATGCCCCGAAGGCCAGCCCTGAAGAGACTCTGGATGACTGTACCACAGGAAGCCCCGCAAGGCACAACACTTGTTTCTGTTTCTGAAGGAGCGCCACTTCCTCAACACATCCGCCATGACTGACACACAGCACCCACATGGCACACTTCTGCAGAGAACGACTCACGGGGCCTGCCTCTGACCCTCATTACTCTGCATCCAGGGAGATACAGGGCTCACAAAGGAAAAAGGAGTGTTCTGAGCTCCATAGCTGGGAGCTGGCTCCTTAATGAAAGAAAAGCAAGTCTCTGCTACATAGGGACTCTGTTGTGACCCAGTGCTAGACTTTTCTGCATTCCTCTGAACCTACACATCTTTGCAAAAGACTCCGTCTCCTCATATCTGTATGACCGCTTCCACGACAAACAGACATGGGCAAGATAGGAGCACACCGTGCTCCCTCTGGTTAGCATCCTTCCTCTTCCCGGCAGGAAGATGATGCCGTGCTTCCCGTAATATCTTTCCAAGGCCTGAGCTGTAGCCACACATCAGGCTCCTGACTCATCCTTGCATCCAGCACCAGACCCTGCAATCCAGTTCACACTGGTAACTGACAAGGAGCTTCACAGAAGTGGGGACGTGAGGATGTGCATGGCAGGCGGAGGGAGAAGAGGCAAAGAGGGGAAGAACTTGGGGGAATCCTTCCAGACCTCAGCAGCTGTCTCATATCCTGCCTCCGTTGTTGGTTTAATCTTTGGAATTGCCACTAAGTGTTGATTGAGGTTTATTCTTTGACATGATTCTCTATCTCTGTCCACTGCGTGCCAAATATGTGGATTTGTCAGATATTCTGAGCACCAAAGCCCAAGCAAGAATGTTGCCAAGGCAACAGTGTTCTTTGGTACAAATGCTCATAGTGGGGGAGGGGGGAAGAGCTCTCCCTCCCCTACCTAGGTTCCCTCCTTTAGTCAGATCTAGGGGACTTCAAAGTGAGAGAGAGTCATGAATGAAAAGACCAGCTATGCTGCTATCTAATAGGGAATCCGGCAGAGAGAACGTGTAGTTCTAGTTAAAGGTTTAGCCTTCACCAACCCCGGAGGTCACAGTTGGAGACAGAAAGAAGGCTTCCAGAGGATAGCGAGAATTGTAGAGGGGTCTCCTGAAACCACAGGACAGATCCTGGGAAGGTTGAGATGCAGCCTAATGGCGATGGTGGGATGTCAACACCCTACCCTTGGGCCAGAGCTATTCTTGCCTCCCTCGTTCTCCATACTCCCCTCCAGACCCATAAAAGCACCAACTCAGAGGATCAAGCATCCACACCCTGTGCTGTTCAGGGAAAACTGTGCCCTTCACCCTTGCTCCTCACAGAGCCTGGTATGCTCAGAAGCCTCAAGCCCTTGTATCTACCCCATACCCAGAATGTGGTTGCCAGCCATTTTCTTCCTCTGAACCCCAGTCTTCCCTCAAAGAGGGGAACTTCCCTCTTCTTCCAATCTGCAATATTTCTGGAAACGGGAAAAAATAACCACAGTTTGCCTGGGAAGGCTCTTTGGAGACTCTTGTAGAAGTTACTAGCAGCAAAGCCCTGCATCAGGACTGTGTTCTCAGGGTGCCCCCCAGTCATCTCAGCTCTCCTGTTCTGAGAGCAAGATGAGAAAACAAGCCAGAACAGGATGTTACAGACATCCACTGCCTTCCACACTCTCACCATCCTCCCCACAATGGAAGGGGCTCTGGCCCCTCACCTTTTCTCACTCCATTACTCTGCGCTTGCTGTCATGCCAGAATGGACGTGCCTTTTCTTCTCCATCATGCGGCCAAGAGGACCCTTGCCCCACTCAGTATAAATCATTCAATCTCACTCTATATTGTATCATTAACAGATTTATTGGTAGTCCCACAGCATAGGGAACATAGCTCACACACATAAATATTCATCTGGGGTTTTCTTATTTGTTGTCCAGCAAAACCAAGTGATGCCAGTCTCTGTTGTCGAAGCACATCCCCTGAGAAGCGGTCCCATCAGCCCCTACTCTTTCATTTTGACTCCTCTCCCAAATGTGCTATTCCTGCTGAGTTCTGAACATCCTCTCCACAGGCCCAAACTCTCAGAGCTGCTTCATCTGCCTCCACTTCCCCTACTCATTGGGACAGCTAAGACTTCTGTCCTATCTCTGAACCACTAAGTCACATTCCCATCCCGAACTTGTGGATGCCGTGAGGTGTACAAAGAAGGCAGTGCTTTAAAGAGCGGCATCTTGGTCTTGTAACGGATACTCTGGACAAGCTCACCCAGAGCCTTCTCTTCCCAATAACACACACCAAGCATCTCTGTCCTATGTCAGGACCTCATGACTGCTCTGACATCCGCCCAGCACATCTGGACCTATAATAACCACAAGGCTGCCTGACATGAAATGGGTATTGCCTCTCTCCAGGAAGAATATCTACAGACCAATACTCCACCCCTTTCAAGAAGTTATCCAGACACCAAACCCATCCCCGATTCACCTTCCAGGTTCCTTGAGCTGGCTTGTACCACGAAAAGAGGGTGGGCTATGCTACCTGGTTTGGTGATGAATATTATCTCAACTCCACTCCCACTTCTAGTGACCTTGGCAACTGGTGAAAAAGCACTCAGCATTTGCTATTTACCCACTCTTATTCCAAGACATTGTGGATTCTCATAGCGGGGCTCCCAGACCAGCAGCATCAATGTCACTTGGAAACTTGTGAGAAGTATAGGTTCTTGGACGACCCCTCACCCCTGGGCTTGCTAGACCTCAGATTCTCCCTGGGTCTCTGATGCATGTTTAATTTCAAAACCCCCTGGATTAGCTCGTGTGAATGCTCATTCTCATGGATACACACACTTATGTTGCATGCATGCACATACATGCATGCCCAAGTGCATACAAATTGAGGACTAGAAGTATATCTCAGTGATAGGAATCTGCCTACCATTCATGGTACCCAGAGTTTTGTCCCCAGCACCACACACCAAAGAGTTGATCAAAAAAAAATAAAACAGTAGCTCTCCACCCTAGCTATATATTAAAACCAGCTTGAATGTTTTAAGAAGAACCCTAAAGCCCGGAGCTCACCCCAGATCCATTCTATCAGAACCTCCAGAGTAGGCGCACCATTATAAGACAATGTGCCAAGTGCAAAGAATTAGTAAAGTGTGCAGGTACCTGAGAGGGGACTCGATTAAGGCAGGATCGGAGCAGGCATCTTTACCAACAGTGCCAGCTGTGCCTCCTTTCCCATGGCTAGCTCATGGGCGTGTTAATATGCCTCTTGCCAAACTTGAGTATCCCAAGACATGGTGTGTGAAAATGCTGGGGGCGTGGTCAATGCTCAGTTCAGCTCACTTCCCTCCTTGGACTGACTGGGACCCATACTGATGAGGCAAAGCAGCAGGGCTGGATATGACCCCTATTCCAGCACATCGCCAAGGGTTTTCTCACCACAGAAAAATTTCATATCTGTATAACTTGGGGAGTTCTTTTCAGCAACGATCCTGAGTCCCTACCATCATACTCAGTTGTGATAGCCTAAAAAACTCAACAGCCTGGGTCCCCAGGAACCCTACAAGACACCTCCTAGCACAGATCCCAGACATCTGACAGTCATAGCTCTTTCAAAAAGCATCTCTATGAAACAAATCAACAAAGGCCGTGAGAGTTACACTAGGAACACGCTGTCCCACTTCTGACCCTTCTCAAGCCCTCTTTGCCTGTGGCTCCTGACGAACAAGTGCCCTGGCCTCAGGGTGAAAATCCTTCAGCATCGGGCAGAATCATTCACTGTTCGATCTTCCTTCCCTAGGACATGTGAACTTGGCAGAACATCAAGTTCATCTACCAGCTCAGCTCCATCCCCATAAGGCAGAGGAAGAAGCCTGCCATTGCAAGGCGTGTCCTTCAGGGGGGTCCCTCAATGCCATTGAGCTACAGGCTGCCCTCTGGCCACTTGAATTGAAGATGGACTTGCAGGCTTCCTCACTGCTGTCCTTAGAGCTCAGTGTTTAGCACAGCGTGGACTAAAGTTGTTTTGGTCTTCTCTCAAGTACATCCTTCACTGTCCTTTTGAAATTAAATGGGGGGGGTGCTAGAACGGCTGGTTGGGGTGCAGAGCAGGTAAGTGTGGGGATGGCTCAGTCAATAAAGTATCGCCTGGGCAGCGTGAGGATGTGAGTTCAGATCCTGCAGAACCTGTGTAAAAAACCAGACATGGAGACACATGTCTGAAACCCCAGCATAGGACTGTAGGGGCAGGCAGATTACTAGGGCTCATTGGATGACCAGCTACCCTTGGTAGTGATCCTTAAAGCAGGTAGCCATGGCATGATACTGGGCGTAGTGGAAATAGTAGAAAGACATCAAGTAGGAGAGGAGCTGGGGAGGGGATCGAGCTTCAAAGAAAAGAATGCAACACCACCGTGGCATGAGCCAGGATAGTTCTCCAAAGAGGTTGGGGCTGTCAGAAGAAAAACATCATTTTTAAAGACCAAGGCTTTGTCCGGTCTCCGGCACTTGGAACTCTCAAGGGAAACTGTGGACTGTGAGACAAGAACAAAATTTCCTTCCCAAGAGCCATGGGAGAACGGGAGAAACACAAGTGCAGTTGTAATACGGAGCCTTCCAGGCCCTGATCTTGCCAGACACTGTGAGCATCTGTCTGCACCCACGGCCCCTCGCCTTCCTTCCCTAAGTCCTGCTATCTGTTAAGAGCCCCACCCGACATGAGCAGAAGAGTAAGAGACATTCTCCATGTGTCTGCACTGTCATTCAAGATTAACAGGCTGAAGCTAGGCAGGAAGCCCAAGGATTAAGGATATCCTACAACTCTCACCAAAGTCTACTCCTATCCTGAGTCCGTGCTCTTCCTGCTTTCAGGACCAAAGCTGAGCGGGAACAGTGTGCCCATCGACACATATCAGCTTGGAGCTCCAATCAGGCAGACAGCAGCTCAAGGGACAGGGGAGAGACGTAGAATCCAGTGACCATCAACTGCACTAATGGAGCAAACGGATATGGGTTATCCAAACGATGGGCATCTATAGCAGAATATAATGGATATTGTTTGTTAGGTGACAATGAGGTTCACCTGAAGAGTTGACACTTAAAAGATTTACTGTTGAGAAGAAGTGAAGAAATATGCCCTCCTGCACACAAAACCTAAGAGCGGAGGGAAACAGCCACACAAAATGGGGGAGACGGCTCAGGGCTTTAAACTGAGAATAGCCTGAATAGAGAAGACATAGAGGAAGTTAGAGCTAGGATATTGGTTAGCATTGGCCCCTATGTGACATATGGGAAGCAGAGGCACTGTCACTGAGCTGTCTTGCGGAACCACCAGAGCAGAGCTAGCCACAGGTGTCTAACAGAAGACTGCTTGCTTGGACGTCAGGTCCAAGCACTTGACTTGAAAACAGAACCTTCTTCCTGAACACAAGATACAGGGGAGGATTCACCTGAACCCTGCAGGCTTTCTGGCAGTAACAGTTCCTGTAACCACCAGTGTCACCTGCTCTGTACCCTGATATAGCCGTCACCAAGAGACATGTACCAAGAATGATTGCTAAGTCACTGCCCAATTATTTGAAATTACACTATGGTCTTCTCTAGCAGTGCCTTGTATAATTCCAACAGGTAAGCTGCTATCAATTCCTCCAAGGTCAACTGTAACTAGGTCTTGTATTTAGACAGCCATTTTTATTTCCCCAAAACTCTTTGATATCTTGTACCTTAATTTACGTTTGACAAGCCCTATGAGCCAATGATTAAGGAGGGATGCAGATGTCCATTGGACATCCTTCAATGAATTTAGCCATATATATACAGGGGATAGTGGCATTAAAAGACAGTAATAGCAGGGGCCTCCTGTCTTCCAGACCTAAGCTCTTTTTTATATCAAGTTGAACAAGAAGAATAAAGTGAAAATAACAACAGGCTTCAGAGGCAAGAGTCCTAAGGATGTTATCTGCTAATCTTCAGCAAAGATCCAGGGTTTTGAGGTAAATTATTCACTTACACATCATCAGTACTTCCTTTAATTATGAAGCATACTCTGAATATAAGAAAGAAGGACATATCAAGATGGCAGTTTGGGTGGATCCCCTTATATTTATGTACTAATATAGCCATGCTACAGGCCAAGACTTATACCATTTATAGGTTCCCAGAAAGCTCCCTCAGTCCCCCTTCCAGTCAATATTGGCTATTAGGCTGGGCATGGGGGCTCTTGCCTTTAATCTCGGGCAGAAACAGATAGATCTCTATGAGTTCAAGGCCAGTCTGAGCTACCTATCAAGGTCCAGGCTAGCCGAGGCTATATAGTTTCCAAATAGATAGATAGGTAGATAGGTAGGTAGGTAGGTAGGTAGGTAGGTAGGTAGGTAGGTAGATAGATAGATAGATAGATAGATAGATAGATAGATAGATAGATAGATAGATAGTAATTCTTCTGAACTCCTCTACCCTGTGTATTTCCTTGTTCATACAAATAGGGGAAAAATGTATTCTCTTTTGTCTGACTTATTTTGCTCCGTTTTCTGTTTTTAAGACCCCTCTCTGTAGTTAATGTGCAAACAGTGTGCTCTTTCTCATTCTTGTGTAACATACTGCTTTATCAATATCAACCATTCAATTTATTATTAATAGAAATATAGAAATAGCATTTACTTTTTTCTAGTTTGGACTGTTGTGAATAAAGCTGATGTAAACATTCTTGTACATGTTTTGCTGAATATAAATGCTGATATCTGTTGGGTATATCCAGGTACATAATTATAGGGTCAGGAGTATATAATAGATATCACTGAAGTAATTAACAATAATATATACCTCCATCAAGAGTTGATGTTGCTAGTGATGGGTGATGGAGCTTAATGTTAGAGCACTTGCCCAGGATGTGAAAACCCCTGGGTCAGGAAATCAATAAATGAGTGAATTATCGCCATGAAACAAGGTGTCCAAGGTATCTTTCCAGATAAATGGCTTTGTTGTTACACACTTTTCTTTTAAGTCTAACCATTTCACTTCGTGTATAGATATAAGCCTTTGCAGACCACACTGAGAAGCACAGAGAAGAGAACTATCTGTCTCTATGTTAACTATCTAGGGACATACTGTTCCCCCATCACTGCGAAATGTCATTTAAGTGTCAGCAGTTCAGAGCAGCCCTCTCTGGCCACCCTCAGAAAAACTTTGAAGACAATCCAGGCAGGAACTTCAACTTACAGCCTATGCCAAGTCAGTAAGTTCTGGTCTTATTGGACACAGGCCTCTTTGTTGGTAAGATGCCATTTTTTAAAAGTGTCATGAATGGTAAAAACTGTCTCACGAATAAATGAGTTATTAACTATCCCATTTGGTGGTGGTTTTTGATGGTGCTAGGAATAGAACCCAGGGCCGTACACATGCAAAGTAAGTACATCACATTTATTTTTACATGGCTTTGCAAATACTAGCTGGTTATATACAACAGCCAACACACTTATAATGCACGTACTCTATGTTACTATGACCTAGATATTCTAGAAGTCATAAGAATAATCAATGTAACTCCCTGAAGGGAACGAAGATAAATCATATGGGATGTTCTAATCTGTCTTCTCACTTTGTTTGTAACTTCTTTCAGACAGAGAATAAGGCTAAAACAGACATGAATGATCACCTTAGTCTGTAGGGGCGGGGAGTTGAATTCTGAATAGGTTTGGGTGGGGAAGCAAACAGGAGAGAACACAATTCTCCACGAGCAGCAGTGATAATGTAAATTGATGGTTGTTGCAGAAGAGAGGCTCTACTTTTGTCTCTGCCTCCTCCTCCCTCCACTATCACCATCGCCCTACTTCCCAGATATTACCGACGATGCCATTGTGCAAGTCAGTGAATCAAATATCACATCCCACATCTTTAGCCCACTAACCACAATGACCGAGGCGAGACATCATCCCTGACCTCCCAGCACATACCAACAGTAAAAAGACCTCTCACAATCAAACACAGGCTTCAGTCCTGCTGGGGAAGCATTGTGGATGGCTTTGGGTTAGCCCTTAATTCAGGTAAGATGCAAACCAGAGCAGTGAAGCAGTAGTGAACAGCACTCTGTTGTTCAGATAATCTGTTGTGTACTGTGTAAAAGCATCACCTGTCAATAAAGAGCTGAACGGCCTATAGCAGGGCAGGAGAGAATAAGGAGGGACTTCTGATGGTGGTGAAGGAGTGCTAGGAGGAGAGAAAAAGGGGTCACCATGATAGATTGGCCAAGAGTTTCACCACTGAGAAGCAGATGAAGTTAAATATATGAAACTGCAGCCATGTTGCAGATACAGAAGAATATAAACAGGATAATTGAGTTATGAACTAGTTGAGGAACAAGCCTAGCTTAAGGCGTAGGCATTTATTAATAATCAAATAAGCCTCTGTGTCATTATTTGGGAACTGGGGCAGACATAGAAAAGCCAAATAGTTGCTCTCTGTCCTCTAGTGGAGCAAAGGACAAGAACAGGAAGAGGCGGGACCCTTGGGGACTGTGCCTAGATAGGACAAGTATATAAGTGGTTGTCCACATGCTCTGATGGTGCTAGGTACCATCGGGCTAGTGTCCAGGTAAAGCTCAACTCCCTCACTCAAACACAAGTTTCCTGATTACGATGCCTATAAATTTTGGAGACGCCCCCACTATACAGGAGAATGGGGCTTCGCATAGTTCTGTTCACCAGCATCTACATTCTTAATTTCCACAATTTGGAATTCTAGATTGTCTCTCTCTAGCTGTCAAAGGTCAAAGGTCAATGGTTGAAAATAACTCAGGGATTCTGGGATCTATAGAAAGAAATTTCTATCCCTTTACCGAGTGTAATCAAGTCAACCATGAAGTTGACATTAGGTTGTAGGGAAAGGTAGAGAATGAGCTCACAAAGCCATAAAATGTCTCTAGACCCCAGCAAAGAGAGCCAAGGCAGCATTTAGGTGGGATGCAGTGAGACTGCTCCAGCACCATCCGATGCCCATTATACGAGGACAGTTCACATCTTGTGACACTCCCCTTTACCAGGTCAACTTCTCCAGATGTTTCCTAGATTCAAATCTATGATTCTCAAAGATCTGTAGCTTTATCCCATCCTGGGAGACAATGTACTTCTTGCTGCTTAATTTGAATTTTTGTTGTACTTCTCTATCCCCATGTGCTATCTCAGAGGGAACAGTTTCTCTCTGGACTGGAACAGAAGCAAAACTATCCCTTCAAGTCACAAATTAATGAAATCGGGTTGGGCTAGGACTCGGCTCTGCAATCGAAAGCTCCACCTTAGTCTGCTATCCTTGTCAGGATTTACCGGAAGCTCTCAGTAGGAAAGCCATCTTTTCTAGGCACAAACAGGTAAAAATACCTACAATAATAAGCAGAGTGGGGAAGCATCGGAGAGCCAGTTACAGATATCACATGAGCTGAAAGCATGCACAACATCCTAGTCCTCTAGTTTTCCCTGTTCAAAAACTGGCTCTTACCTGAAATAAAACAAATCAGAGAATGAAAGACGAAAGCAGAAGGTGGCCTATTGGAGAGGAGAAAGAAAACCAGCGGAGGGGAGCAAGGTGGAGGGGTTAGAGGGTGTGAGTGTGGTCAAGTGCATTAGATACATGCACGACTGTTAGCATGAAACTCATTACTATGTGCAGCATGCACGGATAAGACAGAACAAAACTCATTAAGAGAGCAAGAAGAACTAATCTATTCTGTTGGTAAGTGTGGCTGAAGGTAGACGGAATAATCTGAGAGGACTCAGAGCTTGACTCATCAAGAAGAAATGTTTTAGAGCAAGAGATCAGCCTGGGTCATCGGTGCCTCCTCAGCACCACCACAATTAAGCACTTGATAAATATTAATTGAGGGGATAGATGAATAGAATAAAGGGGGTTAATCATTGAGTCATTTAAAGCATATGCTACATATCAAACACATAAATTCCTCAGAGACACAAAATAATGGAGCGTTTTAGCCTATAAAACTGTGAAATAGAGTCATAAAGTAAATGAAGCATAAGAGGAAAGGGAAGAATCAAGGACACGCACGCACAACTGAAATGTGTAACACAAACTCATCACCAGACGATGATAGGACAGTAATAACCACTGGCCTCGATTGTCTGAAGGAGCCCAAGCAGGGAGGAAATTGCATGTCTGTGACTCCGGGGAGTCGAATTAGGTTCAATGTGCCTAAATCAAATGGAGTCAGATTTCAATCACATAAAAATAATTTACCAATAATTAGATCGCCCAATAACAAAATGAGTTCCTTTGCTGGGTCACGGGTACCTCGTTGCTGAAGTCATAAATCTCCACTGATCAGGGATCATTTACAGGCAATTCTGTCTACATGGAAAATTGTACTGAACGGACTTTACGATCTCATTTGCAATGTTCTGCTAATCTTAGATCTCAGTGGTCCAAAGTGGACAGAGTCAAGAAAGCAGAGATCCTGAGAGAGGTGGGTGTGGGTGATAGTAGGAAATGGAAAAGTATATATTTAAGTGCAGGGCCTAGAAACCTCACTAAAACGGGGATGATTAGAGAGGTCATCGAGGGCCACTGGGGTAGAGACGCTTACACAGAAGGATTATTCTCAGAACTACTTACTTTGATTAAATTAAGGCTTTCCTAAATTGCTAAGCCATCCTTACCTGGATCAAACTAAGTGGGTAAAACCTTATCAGATAAATGTTCATACGACATGGAGAAGCCATGGGACCAGAAACTAAAGGGAACCAACAAGTAAGCCCTCCACTCTGTAATCAATTTGAAATTTATAAATGTCGGTCTCAGGGCTGCCACCATAAAAGCATTCATGTTGGCAGCCATGGTCCCTTGTGATTAGCTAACCAGGGGTCATTATTTGATGAGTCCTACATTGTAGTTGAGCCAGACGGACAACAGTGCCTTCTTTCACTTGGCTTGAATAATGGCCAAGTCCAAGTCAATTTGTTATGACTTCAAGGGTTTTGTGCCCATATGTTTACAATCTATGGGAATAATTGAGGGGTGGGCTGTGCTGGGCACTCTTGGACAATCCTACGGAAGTGGGCTGGGAACTTTGTTTGGCCTTTCGCCATAGGACAATGATTCCTTTATCTGTGAACATATGGATTTGATGAAACTGTCACTTGGGGAGTATAGTGCGACAAGCATGGGCCTTTCCATCTCCATAAGAACATTAACATAAGTTATAGCAATATAGTAGCCTTTTCCTTCTGTGTTACACCATGAAAGGTTCTCGCAGGCATACAACTTTTTACTGTACCTTTGAGAAGAACCTGGCTTCACCACTCCAATTAAGACAGGGAAGTTATGATTGCATGGTATTCCCCAGCATGAATTTAACACGAGACACCAGATCACAGCAAAGGAGCGGAGACCAGGGGACTCTGAGGCCCCCATGACCTACTTGCCTTCCAGTGGGCAGGGGGCAGCCTGGAACACTTGCTAAGAGGCAGGAAGTAGTATAATGGAAATAGCAGATGTAGTAAAATCTCACCGACAATGGCTAAGAAAACAGACGGGGGTGATGGATTATTTCGTAATATAATTTTTAAGAAAAACGTATAGCAATAATAAAAACCTTCTCCATCACGGTCTTTTTAAGTGCAACTCTTTTCACTCACATCTCATTCTTTAAGAAGGTCAGGCATGGTGGCACCTGCCTGTATCCCAGCACTTGGGAGGCAGAGGCAGGAGGAGCACAAGTTCAAAGCCTAGCCAGAAAGGAATTTAAAAAAGAGGAGAAAAAAAATGAGAGGAGAGGGGATTAGAGAGAAGAGGATGGGAAAGGGACAAATGAAGTAAGAGGAACAGAATCATCACTTTGGGAACCTGATAAGAGCACGGCGTTTTCTCCCATTTCTTAGCCAGAAATTGCTAAACAATTATTCTCCTGTGTGCAACATTTCTATAGTAAACCTCAAAGTAAGATATCAATGCAGGAGAGATGCTGACGTGGAGAGCATAGCGTCAGAGGGAACTGGCAGTAGGTGAGTTGATGAAAGCTTTGAAGTCATCTTATTTTCTGCCACAATTGTCTTAGGGGCTCATGACCCAAAACAAGATGGCGCCTCTAACGTGTTGGACCACCATTGCTCGAAGTTAAAAACCAAATCAGGGCAGCCCATCTCTAATTAGCCAGAGGGGTGAAGCACTGATAGTGAGTCATCCAGGCTCTTAACAGCACATCTCTTCTCCTAAGGACTACAGGACAATCAAGGGCAACGAGTGGAGGATATTTACTCTGAGTCACTTTGCTTTTTGTGGGCAGTTGTGTTAAAAGTATTTCTAGAAATGGGGAGATTAAGGTATTTGTACTTCCTCTGCACCCCTTTCAGCCTCCTTTGCAAACCCAGGAATAAGAAAGAACTGGTCTATTACAACATTTGCAGCTCTGCTGTTGGGAACACCACACACAGCCTTCTGCCCACCAGGTCACAGCTCCTTCACCTCTGCCTGAAGCCCCCACCTACTCGCTATACTAAGCACTGACCTTGTGCGTCTCCTTTCCCTCGCATAATCTTATTTCTATGCTATTAGCATCTCTGTGTCACGACATACACATCTATCTGTTTTTCTAATTTGAAATTGACAACCTGAAGTAACAGAACAGATCAAGAGGCTCACAGGCTGAGGGCTTAGATTCAAGGCCCGTTGCTACCTGGGCAGCCCTGGAAAAATCCCCTCACCTGGTGGAGCTTCCATTTCTTTCATCTGTGAAAATGCCTGGCTGTCTTCCAAGCGGTGGAGTAGATATGCTAGGACAGTCTGCATAGCTCTCAGAGACAACACTCCCCTCTGATGGTGTCCTTCCCAGCACCCTGAGGTCTGGAGCCACCCATCTCGTCTCACAGAAGCACACAATGCCAGGCCACAGAGGCCCATCTACCTCATGAGGCTACCACATACTTCGAATCTCATAAACCGCGACAGCTTTTTGACACTGTAAAGCACCTTGCTCTTGTGGTTGATACAGAGACCACGTGCCTTCTGTGCGTCCTGTGCTCTGACTCTGCGCCTCCCCGGACCAGAACAATTTTGCTAAAATATCAGTGAATACCTTACATAAACACAAACCTTCTCCCGAGCTTCACCCTATACACTCAGAAATCAGGCTTCTATGCCTAGCACTATAAAGATACCCATCAAAAAGATGCCTGGATTCTGGACTTGTGCACCCCTAGATGGGAGACAGGGAAAGTCTGAAGAAGCCCTGAGCAGAGTGACTCCACACCTCCACCAGTTCTTGCAGACAAAGCCCTTCCGGGGACCTGGAGTCACATCCTGCTTCTCTGTAGCCATTCTCCTACACCTCTGCCACAGCTGCTGAGCTCGCCAGCACTGCTGACCTCACCACCCAGTGAGCAGTAGGACCAGAATCCCCGATGGGACTTGCTTTCAGAGTCTATCTACAACCTCTGGTTGCCCAACAGAGAGCACCAGGGAGACCAAAGGGGGAGGGTGCTGTGTGACATCTGAAGCCACTAACTGCCCATCCCCCTGGCAGCAGTGTGGTGACAGAGTCCGGTCTTCTTCCCCAAGTGGGAGCCAACAGGTCCGCCTATGATTAACAGCAGTTACACTGATGCCGACCTGACCGTTCTGCAATTGCAACAGCTGGTACCTCTAAGACGCTCCTTTGTTTTGCAACAAAGTAAATTCAATAACTTATGACCATATAGAGAATTCCAGCCCACTGTCTCTTTCAACGGGGCTCCAGAGGCGTCCCCAAACTAGAAACAATGTTTTGAGCAGAAATAAATAAATCACCATTTCTCACACTTTATCAAACAGCCAGGTGCCGCCGGTCCCACCTCCAACTCTTCTCTAACGGTTTGATAAAGCGGGTAAGAAGTAGCCAGGGGCTCCTGGGTGGCTTGAGCAATATTTTATGAACACGAAAGAGGAAATAAACATCAGAGTGCCAAGGAGTTGGCAGTGATTTCCCCTGAAAAGTTTGAAAAATCTTCTCTGCCGCTACTCAAATTCTATTAGATTTTAAACAACTGGCTCAGGCATGATTGATCGTTCCAGAGCAGACAAAAAGAAGACATTCATCTGTTTAGCACTATTTACTGAGCACCTACTATGCACTAGACAGCATGCTGCTAAGGTCTGGAGAGAGAATTTAAAAAAAAAAATCAAAATCTCTTATCAGGTAATTCCATATCCTGATCTACTCAACAGAAGTAGTGAATATATAGATATTCACTATAGATATATATATAGGAATACATAGATATAGATATATAGATATATAAAATACAGAATTTTCCTAGAATTCTTGTTACTCTCCATTTTACAAGATAATTCTAAACTTTTGAAGCATCAGAAAATTAACAGTCACCTAATTGAGTAGAAAGAAAAACACGTGTGTATATACTTCATTTCCTTTTATGGGTTGTGACTTCCTTCAAAGACAAAGGTTTCCGTTCATGCTCTGGCATCTGCTGGCGCGTGCAGCACAGCACCCGGCACTTGACTGATTCTAGTACGTATGTGGTCAAACTCGGTGACGCTGTCAGACATGGGTGTTCTTCTTCCTTGCTGATATGGTTAATCACGTTCTAGATTTAGAAAATACCAAGTTTGCAGCAGGGCCTGCCTGAGAGCACATGCTTGCAATCCCAATGGCAGCTATGACAAGAGGATTGTGAGTTTGAGGCCAGCCTGTGTTCTACAGCAAGTTCTAAGAAGTAAACTTTGTTTAAAAGAAAGGAAAAGAAAGAAAGAGAAAGAAAGGAAGAAAGAAAGAAGAGGAAAGGAGAGGAGGAAAGGAAGAAAAGGAGAAGAGAAAAGAAGAAAAGAAAAAGAAAAGGAAAGGGGAAAGAAAAATGGAAAGAAAAACAGCATAGTCAGCCCCTTCCGTGCCAAATCCTGAAACACACTGGATTAGTTGAACCCTAATAACCTTGTTCTTGTGAAAACCCATAAGATTTTACTTCATCTGCGAAGACTGATTTAAGCTACCTATGCGTCTCAAAAAGAAAGCCTGACTTGGGGGTGGCAAGGCCATCATGCAGCATGCTTATCAGAAGACCTCAGACCCAGGATTCAGAGCCATCTGTGATAGATCCAGAGACACCGAAAGGCCGTGCTGGACTGCCAGAGGCCCTAAGGACCCTCTCCACCCTGCGTAAGCAACTTTTGGGTTGGCCTCACAAAACCTACCTTCTGCCATAGCCAGCTTTGACCTGACAGGCATAGCTAAGAGGCCAGTGAGCAGGAGCTGGTCTGTCTGTGGGACAGGAGCCAATGTCCTTTAGTGCTCCAGGTGAGACCATCGGAACTTCTGATCTTCCCCAGTCCTCACGGCCATCTTTGAAACCCTCACCTACACCACTGATGGGCATCTCATTACTAGTGGCCACCCAGGGATAGCATTCAGACATCCATGCTCACCTACAATTATTTCAATCACCTACATTAACTTGAATCATGGAGTCCTACGTTCCAGAGAACCTCAAAGGATACCCCAGCATTTAACACGTGAAACCCGGGGAATTTGTCCTAAAGCTCATCCCACCCACCCACCCCCAACTCCCAGAACCTTCAAGTTCAGCACTAAAGGACTACAAATTAATTTGCTTTTGCAATTTTTAAATTTAATTGGCCTTTGGTTCTATCTTAGCATGTTGGTGTGACCCAGTCCCTGCTTGAGCTGGTCAGCCGGGAAGGATTCCTACTTCCTTGCCCACCTGTGTGACCCCGAACAGATCCCAAAGAAGCCAGCAATGGCACTTTAGTCACGGAAAGATCGGCCATCTTTATTTCCCACAAAAAAAAAAAAAAAAAAAAAAGTATCTTACTGAGATTCAGAAAAATAAGAGGAAGCTTTTTTTGTGAGATTTGTTTGCCTTAATGATTCACAGCATAATTTGCTCCAATTAAATATTTATTTTACTATCTGCTCGGGTCTGGAAACGTCTGCTTGTTGGTCTGCGGGTGTTTGTATGTAGAGAATGTTGGAAACAGCCTTGTTTCTAATTCAGAGTGTGAGTTTCCCTCGGACTTCCTCTGAATGGTGAACTGCGCCATATCTCTGTGCTCCCTCTAACCCCGCACCCAGATCTTTCCAGTGAGTCAGTCCCCATTCTCTGCTTCTGCTCACCCTATATTCTGAAGCCACATAAGCATTTATAATAATCTAGCCTCCTCAGACACCACTCCCAGTGCTATAGCTTAGATATTCAATGTCCCCCTAAAGGCTGTGGATCCAGGGGCGGCATTATTTAAATGTAGGGTTCAGCACAAGGTCTTTGACATGGATTTTCCTAATCTCTTCATTTCTCTTTGCTTCCTGGCTTGGGATGTAAGTGGTCTGCACTGCAGTGTATGCCCGCCATGATGAACTGCCCTTAGAAAAAGCCCGAAGCAACGGGGCTACCCAGTCAACACTCTAGAACTATGACTCTCTTCTGAGTAATTATGGGCTGGGCACATCTAGTGTTGTAGAAGGGACAGTAAAATTGGAATCCAGAGCTCTGAGTTCAAGTTTCAATAACATTACTTCGTAAATAGACAGCATCCCGCTAGCCACAGATCTGGTCACTTCTCATTTATGAAATGAATACAGGTGCACTGTTGGAAAAAAAATTAAATAAGGTAATAGATCAGCTTTATAAACTACAAAGAAAGGGAGCTGTCTCCCAGTATTGGGAAACTTAGGAAGTTGTATTTCGAGAGTTAAGGAAAAACTGGGTATTTAATATTCAAAGAATTCAGTTATAAAACGTGAGAAATGAAAGTTGTGTTATTAGAGCTCTGTGGCTACTAATTTACAGCCGAGCCAGTTACATCTGGCCTAAATGATCAGCTGCCATTACACATGCAGCAGCTATAGTAACACCCAGGGTCTGTGACAGGGCAGAGGCTTCCTGTGAGGGAGTGTGCGCATGGCACTTGTAAGGTGTTCATATCCCTCCCTCCCACAGAGATGGTGTAATCCCCATTCAGTTGCTAAAGTTTCCCTGGATCCTAAGAATAGCTACCCCTGCAGACTTCACGGGGAGCACAGCTGAGGCTGACCCCACCCCCCTCAGCCAAGGCCCCCTTTTAAGTAGCTGCCAGAAGCACCTGCCACCTGAGGTCCCTCCCCCCCACACCCCGGCTGGGAGATTTACCACTCAGCCTCCTTGAACCGGCTCTGACACAGAGGGCAGCGTCCTGGCTTCCCCTTGGAAGATTTTGTGGACCTGGGAAGTTCTACAGGGAGAACCTCCCGAGTGGGAAGACCCCCTCCTCTGCTGCCACTGTGCTGTTCTCGGGTAAGCTTCCAGGGCATCCCGAGAAGAGACAGTGTGTCTCTGCGGAGAGAATGAGCGGCTTCCTACGGCATCTTGAAATCTAAAGGGACTTTATCTTTTATATTAATTGAATGTCATTTTAAAAAAACGTTAAAGTCCTGGCACCGGGAGAAAGACTTGCTACACCAAAGCGAAAGGGCTTCTGAGAAGTAATTATAAAAGCTTGTAAGTTAATAACGGCTTTGCACCGTGTACTACTGGAGCTAATTCCATTATCCCAGAAGCTAAACACTGATGTTCAGTATCTTGGTGAACGCCAGGCCGCAGCTCCCGAAACCGCGCCCTTGGCCCCCACACTATGCTAAGTGCTTCTCTCCTCCAGGAAGCCATCCCAGAATTCCTCCCACCAAGTGAGTCATGCCGTTCACTCTAGACACCACCCGCCCCCACTCCTTCCCACGGTCCCCCACACTGCCTACTGTTCCTCCACTTCTTCCGGAAGAGTCTTAAATTTAACACCTGGGTGAGTTATTTTAGCATTCATTAAAAGACCAGCTACCTTATACCGAATAAAGAGTGAATGAAACTATAGGTGTCCACGCACGGCCAGGGTCAGAGGGGTCTGGGCAGGAAGCCTTTCCAGGCACTTTTAAAATCACATTAAAAAACAAACAAACGATCGAAACGAAAACCTCATACTATTAGCATATAGTCATTGTGCATGATGATGCGTTTCATCTTGACGTTTTCATTGCCCTGCGTGCGTGCATGTTACACACTGTGCCCATGGTTCTCTCCGTTACCTTCCTGTCCCCCTGCCCCATAGCTCCCTCCCTCTTCTCAAATGTCCCTTCTGCTTTCAGACCATACAGCTGCACTTTTAATCTAGATTTAGCCTATGAGGGAAAGCGTGCAGTATTTGCCTGTTTGAGTCTGTCTTAATTCACTTAATTTGCTAAGCTCCAGTTCCGTCCATTTTCCTGCAATGATATACTTTCATTCTTCTTTATGTCTGAACAAAACTCCGTGGAGGGGTTGGGGAAATGGCTCAGTTGGTAAAGCGCTTGTCAAGCAAGCATGAGGATCTAAGTTTAGATGCCCAGCACCTACGTAAAAGCCACGCATGGTGGAGCACATCTGCAATTTTAGCACTGGGGAGGTGGAGGCAGGAGGATTCCTGGAGCTTGTTGACAGCTACTCTTGGCAAATTGATAAGCTCCAAGTTCAGTGAGATGCTGTCCTCAAAAATAAAGAGCAATAGAGAAATTGCATCACTAGCCAGTGACCTTTAAAGTGCTCTCTCTCTCTCTCTCTCTCTCTCTCTCTCTCTCTCTCTCTCTCTCTCTGTTTCTCTCTCTCTCATTGAAACTACCCCCCTTTCTTCTCGCCCCAGAAATGACTTGATAGATGTTTTGCTTATTTATGTATCTAACTTTCTATTCTTCCACCCTCCATATGCTCAGGGGAAAATGTTTTTCTTCAACACAGAAGAAACCCCTTTAATAGCCCTAGCTCATGGCAGCAGGACCACAGAAAGCCCCTGCCCATACACTGACCAGTCTTCTCTCACTCAACTTTGCACATCAGAATGAAGGCCAAGATGTCTAAAACCTGACCTTCCTTCTGTCAACTGATCTATCTCCCATCTGTCAATCCCCCAATTCTGCAGAGGACCGAAGACACGGAATGGCAGAGCGAGAGGACTCCAGGGGTCCCCTCAGTGATGAGCAGATGTCAGTGTGAACTCCAGAAAGGATAGAGGTGACTTAGCTTCAAAACAGGAAGAAGCCTAGGATCGCGGTCGCAGATGCTTTGGTGGCTAGAAGAGACCCCAACACAAGTCTGAACAGCTCACCATCTGACTCTACCTCCAGCAGCTTGCAAGGGTCCAGCTATTCCTATCAGCGTCCCCAGGTGGTGGAACGGAGAGGGCACAGGGCTTAGGTTAAGGAAAGCCAGGCTAGAACCCTACTATGCACAGCATTACATAAGCCAAACAACTTGGGCATGACATTAGACTGTTTGCCTCAGTTTCTCGATTTGCAAAACATTAGCTATACTAGTGTATGGGGCTGATATAAAGATGTCCCTAGAAGATTCTGGCACATAAAAAGAATCTATATCCTAAATAATAAAAAAAAAAAGTTACAACACAATCATTATCACTGGGCCATATCTTCCCAGGACCTTTTCTTGTTATTAAAAGGTCTAGATATTTCTAATCTTCATTTTCTTGTTTATTCCTTGAAATTTTCACAGATGTATAAAGTGAATCTTGATCATATCCACCCCTCACTATGCCCCTCCGACTCTCCCCAGGACCATTTCCCATCAAATCTCCCTCCAATTCACTTCCTGCTTTTATAACATCTTACTTTTCACCCACTGAGTCCAATTAATGCTGCTTATACTCGCATGGGCATGGTCAACCTTCCAGTGACCACACGCCCAGTAGCCATCAGCTCCATGAGTTCTGGCCACACTTATAGTACCAGTCAGGAAGTCCTTCCTGTTGAGTAAGCCTCAAATCCAATCAAGAGAGAAGCTGGTTACCACCATAAGTACTCTTTCCACTATTTCTGATCAGTTCAAGAGTGACTTCTCTGTGTCCTGAAACCCATTGTATGGTGTCTCCCCATCTAGTTATGCTGGCCAGCCAAGAGCAATGACAGTAGTCTGTATTGCTTTAGATGTCTCTGGGGCCTCTCTGACGAATATCTCACAGGGATGTAATCCGTGCCTGACACTGAGATTCTCATTTAATCACTGTCCTGGTTTGGGCCTCTGCTTCTATGATAAAATGCCAACCAAAACCAACTTGATGGAGGAAAGGATTTATCTGGCTAATACTTCCACAATACAGTACCACACCCAGATAAGTAGATTTTTATCTTGAAAAAACGCACCCCTAACTTTGCTGACAACCCATTCTTCCACACTGAGAAATGTTCCTGGACTTGGATCTGCTCCTAGAAACCAATTTAAATTTATGAAGCTTCTGGTGCTTATGATAAAGCAGAAGTAAGTCTAACTGAAGAAAAGACCTACATTCCCATGACAACTTGCTCACTCCCAACTCATATGTTGCCCTGGCTCTACCTCCTTGGTTATTCAGAAGTACCAGGACAGAACTTAAAAAGCAGAGGAAGAAAAAAAAAAAAAACAATAAATCAAGGAACACACCCTCTACAGCCAAGGTCAACACCCAGGAGAGGCAGCAGGGCTTGCACAGTGGCGGAAAGACTCCACCCATGTAGCACTTTGAACAGAAGCTCTCTCCCAACTGGAAGCACAGAGCTGCTAAGCTGGCCTATACCCAAAACAGAAAGGTAGGTAAAAATAAAGTTATCACTGCTCCCATGAGAAGGCCAGGAAGAGAACATATTGAAATAATCACGGCCTGCATCCCTGCTAACAACCAGGCATCTAAGTGACCTCAGCCAGGAGACATTGAGCAACATTGCCTTACCCACTGGGATCTCCCAATGGCAGCCCCATAGGAGCAAAACCCTCAGTCTCTATGTGGGAGAGAAAGCCCAGCCAGCCAGTGTTGCAAGCTTTCGGTTTCATTCCCATCTTTCCTCAAACACACTCGTAACGTATATAGACATATCTCTTTCACGTGGACATTATTTCCCAGACTCTACTCTCTTCTATCCTCTGCTTTCATAGTCCGTTTCCCTCTCATCCTCGAGACCATCTAAGTCCAAGCCCACAGACATTTTCTTCTCTGCTTCCATGGTACCTTCCAAGCAAGCATCTCTCTCCTTCATCACGGTTTCCATGAAAGCGAAGACTGTGCCTGTCTTGTGTATGCTCATAAAGGAGCCTGTGTGGGTATTCCTATCCAGTAAGCATTTGTTGAGGAAGTTACACTACCTTAATCAAGGAGATTTCTAATTAGTCAAGTAAGTATCCACAACAGAGGCAAGAGAGCTCTGGCTTGGCTTCAGATCCTGTTTCTTCCTGTGGTGGTTCAGCCCCTAAAAGGTCTCACACTTGTATTTTCCCAGTGCTTGCTCTTGCCCTCAAGCATCCTGCCAACCGCACCGGCTGGCCTCTGGTTAGAGCAACCTCCCGTTGGTAAAGAATGTTTAAAGCAGCTCCCAGGAGACCACTAATCCACGGTGTCCAACCCAGGGCACAGGCCCCAAAGCTCTCAGACCCCAACTTTGTATGTACCTATCGTCCTGAGTCCTTAAGAGTCCTCGCTCAGCCCCATCAAGTCCTGATAGCAGCCTACTCCATCTTCTCCACTCTGTTCACAGGATCAGCACCGTCTGCCTCTAAGGACAGCAGCTCCCTCAGCCTATGCACAGCGACCCTCTCCTCCGTGCTCAGGTGTCAGCCCAGAATTCCGATTAGAGAAGAACACATGTGCAAGAGAGCATATGCATGATCTCCCCAAACCCATTTGCCCTTCCCCCCACATTCAAATCCACCATACAAACAGGTACCAATGGGTCCATGCCTTTCACATGAATGGGCAGAAGAGGTGAGCAGCAGGAGACAAGCCAACCAGCCATGTGAGCTTTCGGCTGGAGTGTCCAATGGCCACTCTATCCGATTATGCCTGTGGTGGCAGGGGAGGTTTAATAATACCCAGTCATTGAGTTAGCAAAGGCACTTTAAGATTAACTGGCATGGTGTGTGTGTGTGTGTGTGTGTGTGTGTGTGTGTGTGTGTGTGTGTCTTTCATCTGCAGATCTAAGGGAACCTGGGTAGGGCTGGTAGTGTGGTATGCTCAGAGCTTAAAGCAGGGTAGTAAAAACTACACATGCTACAGATGACCATAATTTATCTCTGACATAAAT